>NC_081409.1:433689047-433999072 GCF_030272615.1 Cryptomeria japonica | reverse complement strand
GTGAAAAAAGTGAACCTATAGCTACAAGCACAACACTTCAATTAAGTCATTATATGCATGGTTAGTAATCAATAATCAATAAGAAATAAACCATAGCAAAGCAACCAATTGCCTTTTAAAAGATGCGAGTATAAGATTGCTCTCAAATTTTTATAAGCAATACCAATGACTAGACTTCACCAAGACGAAGGATTTAATCTATATGATATTAAGCTATATGGATGCAAGATGGATGAATAATTCAAGCAATAATAATCAATTCAAGCAACAATGGATGCAAGCAATAATGGATGTAAAATGGATGCAAATAATCTAAAAAGCACAATAATCTTCAATGACTCCAGAGCGAAATTAGCATGATAATAATCTCCAAGCGTGTTCTCAAAAATCTCTGGGGTGAATTGGAATGAGAGCTGAAGACTGAATTTATAGAGAATCACAAGAGAAAAAGCTCAATTTAGGATTAATTGAAACAATTTAGGATTAATTGAAATAATTGAGAAATCAGATTCAATTAACCTTGAGATAGATTCCAATTATAGTTTAATTGAAATGCATTCAAATTAGAAGTCCAAGTTGCATTGGAAAATAATAATAAATTAATTCCATGCATATAGGATAAAAATAGATAATTCTTTAATTTATTCAAGAAAAAGGGTCTTTTCAATGCAACTGAACTTCTTTTTCTGAAAAGCTTTGAGTTCCAATTTTAGAGAATAATTCAATAATTCAATTAAATTGCTTTTCTGATTTCAAGTTCTAAATTTAGAAAAAGAAATAATATCTCAAGTTTGATTTCTCTCTCAATTCAATTCTTTTTTTTGTTTTATTTTCAATTCAACTCTTTGTAATAAATTAATTCATCTTTTGTAATAAATTAATCCTTTTTGCATGATTGAATGGCAAATTTATTAATTAATTAAATATGCAAGGATATTTAATAAATTAAAATGGGATAATTGATCAAAATGATATTCTTGGAAATGATTTGATTAATTAAATAAATATTTAATTAATATTGAGTAGTTGATTTACCATGTGCTTTTTGATAATTAAAGAATTAATAATGTGCTCAAGATTAATTTAATTGCCTTTGGTTAGGACCTTGGTGATGTTGTCGAGATTAGGGCCCCATGGTTTAGATGACCAATTTTAGGGTATTACATTTGCCCCTCTTTGAATTAATGTGCGAATAGTGCGTTGGTTCAAAGAATGTGTGATGTCTAGGAGATGCCAGTTCTGAACTTGATTGATTATGAACTAGATAAAAAGCAAGGTGTTTAGCTTAACTCGAAGTGAAAAAGCTGAATGAAGTCTGATTAAAGTGATACCGATCCTGAACTTGATTGAACTGAGGAACGATAGAAAACAAAGATACCGAACTTGAACTTGATTGATCAAGAAGCGAATCTTACTGATCTAGAACTTGATTGAACTTAGATGCAGTGAGTGATGATAAAAATCGATCTTGAACTTGATTGATCAAGACACGATGAGTGAAGAATGAACCATTCAACTTGATCAAGAAACGAATACTGAACACCTGCTTAGATTTAGTGTGATCAAAGATACTCTTGAAACTTTTGATTGAGCTTTAAACGAATAATCAGTTTGATTTGAAGTGATGAAACTGATTAACGTTAAGAGATTAATTCAGATGAAAGACAAATATCATCTTGATTTGAAGCAATGAAACTAATATGCCCCTAGTGATTGATTTGATTCAGATGATCAAGAGATCTCAACTTGATGTGAAGCGATGAAGCTGAGATGCCCCTTAGCAATAAGGATTGATTTTCTTTAGTTGAAACTATTTTGCTTGACTTTTGATGAAGATTTGAAAAAATTTCTTGACTATGAGGATGTGAGGTCATGAGGTTGTGAGTATGCCCCCTCAGGAGTGAAATCGAAAGATAGCAAGGGATTGATTATAGGCAATTGTTTGGCGAAAATAAGTTATTTGAGCACAAATTGATTCTGAGGATTTTTTGAAAATTTCAGCGTTGATTGATGAGAAATTAAGCGTAGAGTTGATCGAAATGTTGATGTGTAGAATGAAACTGAAGTAAGATTCAGCGTTGAAATTTGAGCGCAATTTCAAGAAAGAATGAGCATTTGATGAAAAAAGTGCTGTGGTCAAAATTGTGAAATTGGCTAGCAAAATGATCTCAAATTTCAATTTCGATCTCGAAAATGGAATCAGAGCAGGCAAATTAGCTAAGAGTACAATTTTCATAACTATCGGAGCAAGTTGAAAAATTAGGTCTTTAGCTATATATGGGACAAAAGTGTCATTTTCCATTCATTTTAACCCTCCAAGTTTGAAAATTTGAAAAACCCTTCTGCGAAGAAAATGGTGGTCCCTACTCGTCAGCATCGATTTGAGCCCCAGAGACGTCATAATTGACCTCGAAACTATGAGCTAGCGGTAAGTGATTGATCTTAAGCCTGTTTATGTTTCCAATTTTGAATTTTTTTGTTCATTTTTCACGTTTTTCACGGGTTTTGGGTTGGGCATCACGTTTTATCATGCAAGATAGGATCTTGTCTTGTACCAAAAACTGGTAAAAATTCTTTTTTTGTTTGAGCCTACTAGTTTTGTCTGGCGGGGTCCACCCTTGTGTCGTACGACAGGTCTATTAAAAGACCATTTTGTCGTGCTAAGTCTGTTAAATTATCGTTTGAGGCTGTTTTCTCGTAAGAGAGCCATTCCTGACTTGTATGAGATGCTGCTTGATTGTGTTTTGTCGTTCGAAAGATAGTGATCATTTTTGAAAGTGTAAACATAAAATTTTGGTTTTGCATTTGACTTATTTGGATTTGCGTGATGTTTAACTTCTCTTGTAGGCTCATTTGGAATGTTTTCTGATGATCATTGTTGGGTTTTTGCAGGTTCGATTACCTCCTGTGCTCTTCAGATGTGTATATCCACCTATGATGGTATTAGTTCATCATCTATCTGAGGTTGAGCAGGCTCATGTTGATTTATGCGGCTTGACTCATTTATTGCGATTACCTGATATCCGTGTGAACCACAGAATGCTCACAACATTAGTTGAGTAGTTTCATTCGGAGCAGAATACCTTTCATTTGCGAGTTGGGGAGTTGACTAACACTCCCGAGGATGTGCACAGGATCCTTCATATCCCTTTTGCTGGGGATAAGGTGGATTATGATACTACATTGTTACCTGGACTACAGGCTCTTAGGAACGTATTCAGGGATCATGATATCTTGACTCATTCCATGAGTTGGGATATATTGATGAGAAGGTATAGTGAGGAGTATCCGCTAGCATGTGTCCTAGCAGGTTTCATTGGTTTCTTCTTGATGCCAGACAGAGGGCAATAGGGTTTCTAGAGTGGATGGGGACAGATGTTGGAGAGGTTGATAGAGACCCCTCAGAGACTTGGCTGGGGCTCTTGTTTGTTGGCCCACATGTATCAAGATATGCATGAGATTATTTATAGAGATGGGCAAAGCATGGCCACTAGGGTGTACATTTTACAGGTGTGGGCTTGGGAGCACCTTCCCATTTGTTGGCCGATAGTTGATGATAGTAGAGAGCCAAGGCAACCGATTATTTACAGGTATGCCAGATATATTACGCAGCCCCATTTGGGCAAGACAGACTTCTGGCGATGACAACTCAATGATCTGATAGCTGTCATATGGAGACTGTACAAAGGGTTGGAGTCATGAGATGACTGGTGGGTGGTTCGCAAAGACCTGTTTGTTACACGCCCATTGATAAGGAGGTCACAGACTGTTGTGGAGCGATTCGTCATTTCACGAGTGATGAGGCAGTACGACCGGCCTCAGGGGATCTCTCAGGAGTATACAACGTATGCTTGATACACCAATGAGGAGAGACAGGGATGGTCACCTAGGCTATCCTATGCTTTAGCGATGAAAGAGCTGACAGGTTTACACCACCTGAGGTGGGATTACCTGGATGATATAGCAGATGCGGGGGTATTGCCCCAGTATAGGGATTACTTTCAGTGGCATCCATTCCCTTGGTTTACAGATCTAGGAGAGAAGGCTCCTCATATTGAGGATGTGAAGGATGATGCCCCCACACCAACATAGGGATAGGGCTAGAGGCAGGGCCATAGGCAGGGACAGGCATAGAGATCAGAGGCTCCACGACAGACTGGTGGTGATCCTGGTGCTAGCAGCAGTGGGGTGCGAGCTGATGTTGGAGAGCAGAGGGGTGAGGGTGGATCCCTTGGGAGAGTAGGCGTGAGGTTGGGTGGCGGAGAGGAGGAGTGAGTAGCTCCGAGGCAGGTCCAGCAGTGACGGGATGAGCAGGGTGGAGCCACAGGTGGAGGTGGCGATGGAGATGGTGGCAGGGAGCCTGCAAGAGAGCAGGAGGCTAACACGGGACGGTCGATGAGAGCACATCTTGCGGAGTTGTAGTCACAGTTGACAGTGGCTCAGACTCAGCTGGTGGAGCGAGACCGACACCTGGTCAAGGTTAGGGCCAAGTGTGATCGCCAGATCACAGTATTGAGAGCAGAGTCGAGAGCAGAGATAGAGTCTCTACGACAGGAGGTGCTTCTCCAGAGCAGTAGGGCTGCATATTATGTGGCGGCATATAGTGTCGCAGTTCCTGTTGCATAGCAGGTGCAACCCTATTCACAGTATATGGCTAGATCAAAGGGATCTTGGCACCACACCAGGATCCCAGACATCAGGCTCCTCCTCCTTCACTAGGTGATGAGGGAGAGGGCGCCAGCTAGATGATTCTTTTTGTAGCTGAGATATTTTTTGTAGACACACCCATTTTTTGTAGCCGATAGGATTCTTGCTCCGATGGGAGGTTGTATATGTCATTGGACATCATTTTGTACCCTTAGACTTGATATGATATATATACAAGATCCGTTTTGACGTCATTGTACTTGTGTCAATCGACTATGAGATGTTTCTATATGCTTTATTCTATATGTATGCATTTATTTCAGCATGAATGTATGTAATGCAAATGATTATGGATGTCTATGTTTTGGTTTCTTTTTATATGCAAATAAACGAATGAAAATGAGTAATGAGGAATGAGTAGTGCAATTTTTTCATTTTTCTATGTAATAAGATCAATATAAATGAATAATAATGAAATGAATGAATCTATATAATATGTTATGTATGCAGCTAAACATCTCAAAACACAAGTACTCGATCAGAGAAATAATGATAAATAGACCACTTAGTGTAAGAAATGATGATGCTTTCAGCTCTCATTCAGAAGATAAAGAGATTATTACTATACCGAAATCACTCTAGATTCACAAAAATGCAAAATGATATGCGAAATGCAACCTAAACCTAGTCACTGGATTTAAAATACTTAAGATTCATCACTGAGCATAATGAACACAACAGGCAGGTTAGAGTTCCTTTCTTTTTCAATGTGCAATTTTAATTATCTTGTCCGCAATGACCCTTTTTTCGTTCATATCCTTGGATAGATTTCGTAGGGACCCGAATTGCATCATAAAGAAATTCCCTCAAAACAAACAAAGAAATGATATGGACCTCCTTGTAGCATACAAATAAGCGGAGTCAAGGTATGTGAGGCGATTTCACCTTAATGTGAAGGCTCTTATCAGAGACACCCAACTAATTTATATGTTTCCAAATCATCGGGATCATTCCTACAAGCAGAAAAAAAGAGAAAATATTATGCCCCCAATCCTTGCACCTCTTAGTCACAATAGACTTCCTCGAGTTACTCAGAGGGATAATAATCAAAAACCAATATAAAAGATAGCACACAAAGAAAATTTTCATTCATAGCTCAAACTGTTTAGTAATTGTTTTTCGTCATGTTGTTTTGCTTGTTAACTCAGTGATAAAAACTCTGTAGTAGTCAAGAGATAGGTGACTGACTTGGAGTGGATGACCAGGTTTCACTGACGGAAGAATGACTTGGTTGACACTTCTTAGGATATGTAATGTGCTCTGTCGAGTAACCTAAGACTAGGATGTTGATCAATTTCAAGTCATGAGGGTTCCAACGAACCAGGATGTCACAAAAGTGACTGAAAATATGTACAAGCGAAAGCAAAAGATGCTTGAAAGTAGGAAACGCCAACATTGCGTTGATAGATGGAGCACTTGAGTACAAGAGGCGCCTGTTTGCCAGGTTTTCACCTGCTTGGCAGAGATTCATTTTTTTTTTTTTACCAAGGTGCTTGTTTACCAGGTTTTCACTAGGGCAATTTCTCTCTTTTAATATTTTTTCTTTCTTTTCTCTTTTTTCTTTTTTTGGATTTCTTTAGGACTTTTTTTGATTTTTAGGATTTTTTTAAATACTTTTTTTGATTTTTAGGACTTTTTTCAGGACCTTTTCCAACCGTACAAGTTTTGCTAGAGCAGAGAATGCTAAGCGAAGAGGCACCAAAGCTATTCATGGAGCTGTTCTCCTTCCGAGTTTGAGAGTAAATAGGCACCAGAGCTATATACTGCAGTAACAATGTAGGAACCCAGCCAGTTGGGTTCAAACTTCCCTTTATTATCGCGAAACTGTTGATTCTTTGGATTTTCTCTTAGAACTAGGTCACCAACTTGAAATTCTCTTTGTCGAACCTTCTTGTTATATCCTCTAGACATTCTCTTCTGATACACTCTGAGATGATCAAACACCACTTGCCAATGCTCATCAAGCAATTTGAGTTCTTGCAATTTGGATATTCTATGATCTTCATCAGTGACAAGACCTTGCAAATAAACTCTGAGAGATGGTATTTCTACTTCAATAGGTAATACTGCTTTAAACCCGTACACCAAAGAAAAAGGTGTAGCCCCAGTAGGTGTTCTGATACTAGTTCTGTAAGCCCATAGTGCAGGATTGAGCTACAGATGCCAATCCTTCCTAGACTTGTTCACTGTTCTGTGCAAGATAGTCAGTAGGTTTTTGTTAGACGCTTCAGCTTGTCCATTACCTTGAGGGTAATATACTGATGACTAGTGTTGCTTTATTTTGAATTTCTCATATAGCTCATCCAGATCTTTATTCTTGAATTGTCCTCGATTATCAGTCACAATGGATGAAGGTGTCCCATACCTGCAAATTATATAGTTTAGGATAAACAAGGTGACTTGTTTACTAGTTGCTTTGATGAGCGGAACTGCCTCTACCCACTTGGTGAAATACTCAGTGGCAGTTATAATGAATTTATGTCCGTTGGATGAAGCCGGATATATCTGACCAATGAGATCAAAGGCCCATTGCTCAAAAGGCCAGTGTGTTATAAACGGTATGAGGTCCCTTGCCGGGGCATGTATGAGATTTCCATGAAGTTGACATTTCTCACAAGTCTTAGCAAATTTTATGGCATCTTTTTCCATATCTGGCCAGTAGTAGCCAGCCCGTAATAGTTTCCGAGCTAAAGTAAAACCATTCGAATGAGATCCCCAAATACCTTCATGGACTTTCGATAATGCATGTTTAGATTCTTCAGTTTCTAGACATTTAAGCAATGTACCATCCAAACCTCATCTAAATAAATCGTTAGCTATGATAACATACCGCGAAGCGTTCTGAGTTAGGTTTCTTTTCTCGTTATGAGTAAGGTTTTCAGGGATAATTTGATCGCATAGATAGGAATAGATGTGGATGTATTGGGATGAGTCATGTCCAATAATAGAACAGACTATTTGGGTCTCAGGAGAATCATAAGCAGAGTAATATAACTCTTCCACGAGGAAATCAAAGCAAAAATTGGACTCCTGTAACTTAGGTATAGATGCCAAGGTGGCCATAGCATCTACTGCTCTATTCGCTGATCTAGGAATATGTTGGAATGTTACTAAAGCAAAGTACTTCTTGTGATCATCCATCATCCTCTTGTAAGGCATCAATTTCTTATCTCGAGTCTGATATGTATCATTGATTTGATTGATAACCAACTGAGAATCTCCATAGATATGTAATTCAACAACCTTCCATTCAATAGCTAGTTTTATTCCATTCACCAAAGCTTCATATTCTGCAATGTTGTTTGTGCAAGGGAATAGAATCTTATAAGACTTTGGGATTGAATACTTCTGAGGAGTAATGAATAATATGCCAGCACTTGAACCATTTTGAGTAAAGGAATCATCGAAGAACATCTTCCAAGGTTGTTGAGTAAGATGCATTATTGATTCATCTGGGAACTCGATGTGTAGTGGTTGAGTATCCTCAAGTGGAGCTTCAACAAGTTGATCAGCAATTACCTATCCTTTTATGGCTTTGCATTCCACATATTCAATGTCAAACTTTGTAAGAATCATAACCCATTTCGCCAATCTTCCGGTGAGTGTTGCTTTATTAAGAAGATACTTGAGTGGATCGATTTTGGCCACCAACTTGACTGAATGTGCTAGCATATAGTGCCTCAGTTTCTGTGATGTAAAGACTAATGCCAAGCATGCTTTTTCTATCATACTGTAGCTCATTTTATAAGACACCAATGTCCTGGTGATGTAATAAATAGCTCATTCTTTTTTGTTGTCATCTTGTTGCGCCAGAAGTGCCCCCAATGATGAATCAGTTGCTGATATATACAAGATTAGTGGCTTACCTTGAATAGGTGGCATCAATATCGGTGGATTAGACAGGTACTCTTTTATCTGCTGAAGATGTTGTTCACACTTCTGATCCCAGTTGTTGTTTATTCCTTTTCTCAATACTTTTGTAAAGGGTTGAGCCTTGTTTGCTAGTTGAGAAATGAATCTTCTAATGGATTGGAGACGTCCCTGTAGGCTTCTCATTTGACTGATGTTCTTTGGAGGCAGCATTTCCATTATAGCTTGGACCTTCTCAGGATCAACCTCGATTCCCTTGTTTAAAATGATGTAGCCAAGTAGTTTACCAGATGTCACTCCGAATGCACACTTCTTTGGATTTAATCAGAGCTTGAATTTCTCCATTCTGTCAAGTATAGGACCTAACTCTTGAATATGCGTTGATATTTTCATAGTCTTCACTAAGGTGTCATCAACATAATCTTCCATATTCTTATGCATCATGTCATGAAAGATAGTTGTAACTGCTCTTTGATAGGTCGCCCCTGCATTCTTTAACCCAAATGGCATGACATTCCAGCAAAAGGTTCCCCACACACATGTGAAAGTTGTCTTTTCTTGATCTCCAAGAGCGATTTTAATTTGATTGTAGCCGGAAAATTCATCCATTAGTGAGTACATCTCATACCCAGCTATCATGTCGACTATCATATTAATATTTGGCAATGGAAAGTCATCTTTCAGACATGCTTTGTTGAGATCTCTAAAATCTGTACAAACTCTGATAGATTTATCTGCCTTTGACATAGGTACTATGTTGGAAATCCATTCAGCATAATCTATTGCTTTGATAAATCCAGCTTTGAGTAGTTTCTCTAGTTCAGCTTTGACCAATAGTGCTACATGTGGGTGCATCTTACGGAGTTTTTATTTAACTGGTTTTACTCCTAGTGTGATTGAGAGATGGTGCCAATGAGATCAGGATCCAAGCCTGGCATATCAGAGTACGTCCATGCAAAGTTTATTTTCTTCTCTAAGAATAGCTGAGTGAAATCCTTCAATTCCTCTGCTGATAGTGATTGAGCTACGTGAATAATTTGTAGTGTCTCTTGATTCCTGATATTCACTGGTTGAGTTGGCTCGATCAATATGGAAGACCTCTCCTGAAAATGACTGGGCAGTATACCAAGTATCTCACCTTCAGGCGCCTCAAAGAGGTTTTCACCTTTAGGTACGTCCTTTATTTTCTCTTTTTTAGATTTTGACACCACCACAATATGGTTTTCGCCATCAGATCTTTTATTTTTATTTTTCTTGTTTTTGCAACTAAGATACTTGATATCCTCTTTAGTCATATTTTCACTCTATTCACTGGTGGAAGAGTTTATAGGTTCGACTGCATTGAGATAATAGGATAATGTATAGTCATTGGCAAAAGTAGGTATATCCATGGGTTGATTCTGTAAAGTACAGTCAATCAATTTGGGATGTACTAAGGACAAATTTTGGATAGGTTCAAGAGCATTCATGATATTGTTATCACAGCTGTAGATCAAAAAGTTGAGTTCCAGAATGATACCTTGCGTAAGTGTCTCGAGACCAGGAAGAGTCAGATCATGATTATTAAAGTTCACGTTAATATTTAATCGATCTAATCTAATAGACATACTTGTAATGTCATTTACTACGTCGGACTGGACATCATATCATGGTTTAACAACAATAAGACTAGTAGGCAACTTTTCATTGTTTGTATCAGATGATTCAGAATTTGAGGCTAAGTGGGTATCATCATGAACAGGACTATCATCAGAGTCATCAGAGTCATCGGATGAAGTTTCCAAGTCTCTTTCAGGTGATTTAGTAAGCATATGTATGGTATCAATACTAACATCTTTAATGTTACAAGTTCCTTCATGTTGTGGTTCATTTGTCATTTGTATCTGACACACCTGTTGTCATGATCTCATTGTTTCTGTGATTTTTTGTCATCTACTCCATTCAACTTCTTCTAGACTGATGACTGGTTCTTGTTCTATAGCTTCTAACTCTTCCTGTGTAGTGCTATAACTGATTTGTTCTATTTTAGGATAAGGGCACATAGATGAGAAGCTTTTTGGTATTCTTCCTTCTTTCAATCCTTGTTCATAATTTGCTTACCTCTTTTGTCTAATTTCTTATATTTCCTTCTCTAGTTTTATGCGCATCAACTCTTGAGTATCATCTATGACACCACTAGATTCTTCTGGAGTTTCTATAGTGGATGTGTCTGAAAGATAGTTAGGACCCCATTCATACTCATTTGAATCAGTCTCTGAATCATCTACTTGTTGCCTGCCAGTATATGTGACTGGAACTTTTAATGGTGCAAACAATTCTCTGGTTCTTACCATTTCATCTCTTATATCCTCAGTAACCTCAACTTCTTGTATTATCGTAGCTGATACCATCAAAACTTGAGCACTGACTATTTCTTCTTTCTTGATTGTTGATTCCTCTTTCTCTTGCCTACACTCTACTTTTGTTTGTTTAGTGTCTGCTTCATGTAATGTTAAAGGTGATATCTTTTTTGAGCACTTAGACTTAGAAACATGTTTTTGGTCTGATGTCTTTTTCGGATTGTATCCCTGTCCAGCCTTATCATGTGTGGATTTGGTTTGTAGCTGAATTGGTTCAGTAATACCTTCTTTTTGTTTGCCCAAAGGACTAGTACCTAAGTACCCCATGCGCTGAATCATTTTGTAACCATGACCATATTGGTTTGAGGAAATCTCACAATGTCGTACCTCCTCATTTGGACTATCTTCCTTAAAGAGCTAGTTAAGCACAACATCCTCTTCTATTTCATCTGCCAAGGAGGCAGAAGACTGTACAAAGAGACCATCATATATGGTATTCAGAGCTGAAGTTTGTGTTCTCATAGCCTCTGATGGTTTGCCCAACTGTTTTGGTGATGGAGGGAGAGAAACTAATGATAGTACCGGCTCTATCTTGTAGCCATCCATGCCGGTATCCGTAATCTTCAATCTCTTTTCTAAGTCTTTCTTCAACGCTTCTGGATCTTCATTTGGAGAGGCTACCCTATTATGAGGCACAAAAGTATCTATACCTTTTGTCAATGCATTACAGATGACATTTGTATCAGTAGGAATACTGACTTTAGCTCCGTTATAAGGAAACTTTAATCATTGGTGATATGTTGACGGTACTGCCTTCATTCCATGAATCCACGACCTGCCCAGTAAAATATTATATGACAATGGAATATCGAGAACCTGGAAAAGGACATCTCTCTCTACCAGTCCCACTCTGACTAGTAATGATACTAGACCTTTGGAGGTCCTTTCTTCCTCATCATAGGCTTTTATTGTTATTTTCTTGCCGGGATCAATAACATTTTCAGAGAATCCTAGTTGTGTAAGCAGATGATAAATACAGATATTCAACCCTGTGCCTTTGTCTATCAAAACATGTTTGACTCTGTGTTTGTGGATCATGGCTTCAATATGCAATGGCTGGTTATGTGGATGATTTAATGAATTGTCATCTTCTTCAGAGAAGGTCAAATAGTGAGGTGAGGTCAGATGACCCACCATAGATTGAAACCGATCAATGTCTAAATCTTTTGGGATGTTGGTAGTGAGCAATGCTTTGTCTAGGATTTCCTTGTGAGCAGATGAGAGTTGTAGCAATTCAAAAATTGAAATTTGAGCATTTGTCTCTTTTAACTGTTCAACCACGCTGTATCTAGAGGATGATGATGAGGTTAACCTTTTAAATTTGTCCAAGGTTGATTCTTTTTGTTTGTTTGGCAAGGCTGTTGGATTTGATGTTTCTTGAGCCGGGTTGGAAGAAATAGCTCCTTGGAGGGTAACTTTCTTTTGAGATTGGGTCAGAGCTCTTGCATATCGTGATTCATTTGGTTTATCTTGAACTATAGTCACATTGCAATATTTTGAGTGTGAAGGTTCAATCATGTTGATAACGTTGTCCTGGCTAGCATAAGTATAATTTACCTTGGCACCTCCTTTGGTCTTTGAGGAATCACCTTGTTCATAAGTAGGCAAAGGGTCTTTAAATGCTTTATGATCAGCATTGGTTGGGTGATTCCCAAAAACAACTTTACCAGCGTCTATGAGATCCTGAATCTCATGTTTTAGCTTCATGCAATTGTTTATGTTATGACCCTTATTCCGATGGAAGTCACAATATTCATTTTCTCTCCAACATCTTGGTTTGACATCTGGATCATATGGTCTAGAGTTATCTGGTAGTGTTATCAATTTGTTTGCCAATAGAGTTTTTAAAGTGGATTCATATGATTCTTCAAGAGGATTAAAATCACGCTTAGGTTTGGAAAGCCAAGGCTTTTCTTTGAACCATTCCTTTGTTTTCTTTGGTGAATTCTCTATGGCAACCTTAGTAGCTTTAAGTGCTTGTGTACCACTAGCCAAGTTGAATATTGTGGATTTTGAGTTGGTTTGATAGTGTCTACTACTCCATCATTAACAACATTCTTGTTGTTGTCTTTAGCAAATTTCCAATACTTGTTCTTCTCTTTAGAGCTAGATCCTGTTTGTGTTTCTTTCCAAGGTGTGATATCCCCCTTCTTTATGAGCACATCTTCCATTCGAATGGCATTATCTACCATTTTGTTAATTTATGAGTGTACTTGCATTTGTACGCTATATTTCAGTTCAGGGACCAAGTTGTTGACAAATATATCCATTTTCTCAGAGTTTGGAATAGGTCGTGGGTATCTAGAGAACATCTTTCTCCAGCGTTGGAGAAAAGTAAGAAGAGGTTTCCCTATTTTCTGTTGAGTATTACAAAGATCGATCATAGTTATAGGATGTCGAATGTTGTATGAGTATTGTTGTAAAAATAGTTGGATTAGTTCTTCAAATGTTTTTATTCCTTTGGGTAGACTTGAGAACCATTCCATTGCTTGACCCCCTAAACTCCTTGGGAAGAGACACATGAGGTACGTTTGATCATGCATGAATTCCATACAAGCAGCACTAAATTCCCTAACATGATCTTGAGGATCTGAGATACCCTCATATTTGTCAAATTTTGGGATTTCCACTCATGAAGGAAATGGAGGCATGTGTAGATTCTTGTCAAATGGAAAGGGACATATTGTTTCTAGAGAATATTGTTTCAGGGACTTGTCCTTATTCTTCAGTTCTGTGACCTCCACCCACAAAGTTAGTAACTGTTTGTGTACCATGAGTATAGGTGAGTCTTCCCTTTTAGTAACAAGTGTCTGAACATCATATCCAATAGGAAGTTTGGCACCTTGTTTTGCTAGTTCTAAGAAATAGTCTTCCTTCTCTCGGGTCATGATAGTTTTCATCATTTTTCTAAAGTCTTTGTCCTTTTGACAGTCAAGGGTATCTTTTTATGGAGGTTCAGTGTCTTCGTCAGTCTCACTTGATGATGTGGAGTCATTATGATTTTTGGGAATATTATGGTCGTTTTTGTTTCCATCATTGTATTTTGTCTCATGTATAGTGGGAGATTTTAGTTCATGAAAAATTGGTCCACCTGATGACGATGGCATGTTAGTGAGTGGATCCTTCACGTAGAATGGATTATCTTGATAGGTGAAGGTTTGTTCTTTGCCTTTGGCTTGTTTCTTATGAGAACTCTTGGTTTGAATAAACATTTTTATGGATTAGTGTGACCTAAAGTCTTTTTGTGATGCAGAGGTCAAGATCAATTTCAGAGCTAGTTGTTCTGTTTAGAGTATTGTTTGGGAGAGACAACTGAGATTTAGTCTAATTTTAGGAACGATCTATCCTGTCTAAGACGTTATCTAAGTTGATTCTAAGCGTAGTGTAAGATTCAGTCTGGTTTCAAGAGCGATCTATCCTGTATAAGACTTTATCTAAGTGACTAAAATTTTATAGGTAGTTGATTGAACTAGCTGAAAGGTGATCGACCAAATCGTGCAACGCAAATGGTAGAGGTACACTGTCTTTATCTATTTATGGTCAGGAAAATGATAACCAATATTATGTTTGCTATAAGCTGTTTCTAGGAAAGTTTGACTGTTCTGTTCTGACAAAACTAGAGACTCGTACGACAAGATTTTCTAGACCAGACGATAATTTAGCAGCTACAGGATGACAATAGTTCTGATTTGTATGAGTTGCTGCCTTGTACCATACGACAAATGGGTATGTGCAGGATGACAAAAGACTCAGAGCAGTTCTGTTTCATACGACATAGGATACAGAGTCAAACGACAGAATAAAATGACTTGTACGACACAGGATTAGGTCTAAGATGACAAACTAGAAGACTCATACGACACAGGATGTGATATAGGATGATGAATTATTAGACTCGTATGACTGTTCACAGGACAGAGCCTAGAAATTTTGAGTTTTTTTGATTGCTAAGTATGATAACTGAGTATGACCAATTCTGAGATGGACTGTTTTTTGACTAGGATAAACTATTTTCTGACATGGACAGAGTTTCTGACTTAAAATGGACTAGTTTCTGACACGGATAGAGTTTCGACCCAGGATGGACTAGTTTCTGATGTTGATAGAGTTTTGACTTAGGATGGACTAGTTTCTGACACAGACAGAGTTTCGACTCAGGATGGACTAGTTTCTGACACAGACAAAGTTTCGACTCAGGATGGACTAGTTTCTGACATGGACATAGTTTTGACTCACTGAGTTGTTTCTGGTCTTCACCAATTTTTGGTATTTCAGTTTTTGTTTCAGGGATGAAAACACAAAAAACAAGTAGTATGTATAGTGACTCCAATCACAACATGCAAACCCTAAGAAATTTGGTGAGGAAAGAAAACCTTTGCTTGTAGACTCAGGTAGACACCCAATAGCTAATCAGAATACGACTACTGAGTCTCATGCAATGGATTCTTAATGCCATATTATCCAACTCCAAACGCTAATGGGGGCACGAAATGACAAGTATCTTGGGAGAGTTACTATCTCTCTTGCACAAAGATTATCCCCCTTTCGGAGATGAACCGGGTAGCTTCTAATTTTAAATTGGATTTAGTCAGAGATCCGTTTGGTGCGTCAAGGTATAAACTCAATTAAGAGGTCTCCCAACCTTGAAAACCAAGGTTTAATATACCCGAAGGTACAGAGGAGAGCTATTCCCGAGCACTACCGTTGACTTGATTTTCATCAAATCACGTTTATTTTATAATGGGTTGGAGTACTTGGCGTCTAGCCGTTCCCACTTAGGTTGTTACCCTCACATCGGCCGTAACGGCTTTAAGAGTTTTTCAACCCCTCGGGAGGGTAGACCTGCTAAAGATGTACAAAACTCAAACAAAGAAAAAGCTTCAAGGGTCTAGATTTCTGATTGTCTAGAAAAAGACAAGAGCATACTCTCCTACCTCTCAAAATCTTCTAAAAGCACGAAAGACAAATTTGTTCTTTAACCAGGTTGCAAGTTAGGTTCCTAAAAATGAATTTAAAGAATACATGATGTTTAGTTGATTTGCCTCAGGCAACCTGCAAAGACAACGAATCAGTAGTCATATTGTCTTTGTGCGACAAGCATATTCTTCGACAAGCGTTCTGCAAAAACTAGTTAGGCTGTGAAAAAACAAACAAACTCTGAGATAGACAGATAAGCAGTCAGGGTCAGTTGTCAAAATAATCAATCAAAAATGAAAAAATTATGAAATTTGCCTCTTTTACCAGAAAATACAGAATCGTACGATAGGCACTTGACTCGTACGAGATAGGATGCAGTATTGTACGAAAGAATATTGCTGATGATGCCTACTCGTACGATAGAGGATTTTCTTGTACGACAGAGGATTTGCTTGTACGATAGGATATTTGCAATTCGTGTGACACCTACAGTTTGTCGTTTCAGCCTATAAAAATTGTTGTACGAGATGTACAGACGAAAAAAAATGAAAAATCTGAAATCTGGAAAATAACAAAAAAAAGTGGTCAGTCTTGGAGGCTGAAAAATGTAGTTTTTGGGCCCCATGGTGGGTGCCAGAGATGTGTGTGTGAAAAAGTGAACCTGTAGCTACAAGCACAACACTTGAATTAAGTCATTATATGCATGGTTAGTAATCAATAATCAATAAGAAATAAACCATAGCAAAGCGACCAATTGCCTTCTAAAAGATGCGAGTATAAGATTGCTCTCAGATTTTTATAAGCAATACTAGTGACTAGACTACACCAAGACAAAGGATTTAATCTATATGATATTAAGCTATATGGATGCAAGATGGATGAATAATTCAAGCAACAATGGATGCAAGCAATAATGGATGCAAATAATCTAAAAAACACAATAATCTTCAATGACTCCAAAGCGAAATTAGCATGATAATAATCTCCAAGTGTGTTCTCAAAAATCTCTGGGGTGAATTGGAATGAGAGCTGAAGACTGAATTTATAGAGAATCACAAGAGAAAAAACTCAATTTAGGATTAATTGAAATAATTGAGAAATCAGATTCAGTTAACCTTGAGATATATTCCAATTATAGTTTAATTGAAATGCATTCAAATTAGAAGTCCAAGTTGCATTGGAAAATAATAATAAATTAATTCCATGCATATAGGATAAAAGTAGATAATTCTTTAATTTATTCAAGAAAAAGGGTCTTTTCAATGCAACTGAACTTCTTTTTCTGAAAAGCTTTGAGTTCCAATTTTAGAGAATAATTCAATAATTCAATTAAATTGCTTTTCTGATTTCAAGTTCTAAATTTAGAAAAAGAAATAATATCTCAAGTTTGATTTCTCTCTCAATTCAATTCTTTTTTTTGTTTTATTTTCAATTCAACTCTTTGTAATAAATTAATTCATCTTTTGTAATAAATTAATTCCTTTTGCATGATTGAATGGCAAATTTATTAATTAATTAAATATGCAAGGATATTTAATAAATTAAAATGGGATAATTGATCAAAATGATATTCTTGGAAATGATTTGATTAATTAAATAAATATTTAATTAATATTGAGTAGTTGATTTACCATGTGATTTTTGATAATTAAAGAATTAATAATGTGCTCAAGATTAATTTAATTGCCTTTGGTTAGGACCTTGGTGATGTTGTCGAGATTAGGGGCCCATGGTTTAGATGAGCAATTTTAGGGTATTACAGGTATGAACTAATTTTTCAATTTCAATACCATTCTTTCCCATTTTGTGATCCTCTCCTTTCCTCTTTGGTTTATCTCCAATTGTACTTCTCTTTGCCAAATAGTAGTATGTCCCTTCAATTTGTTTTTTTCAAACTTGACCCTTTTCAAATCTTCAACTTCTTGACACTCGAATTATTCCTTCATCTTATTTATCCAATTAATTATCTCTTCCAAATTTAGGTTACTAGCATAGCTAGGGATCTCCATTCTTGGTCATTTACCATTTTTGGCAATGTTTTTCATCATCTTGATTTGGTCTGCTTTCTCCTCTTCTTGACTTTCTTCATTGTAATTTAGAATACTTAGCTCCTCATCATCACTCTCCTCCTCTAGTCTAGGGTTTAGGCCTTTTTGCCTACCCTCCTCAACATTATCCAATAGATTCTTCCTTCTCCTTATCATGTACTTCATTCTTCTATACTCCTAGTAACGTTGGCCATTACAAGCATCCTCCTTGGTGACATGTTCCCTTTGGATCAAGTGTGACTTCCTTAGGTCAGTGATCTAGCTACACGGCCACAATTGCCTCATAGTTTATCACTCTATCGACAATGCTTGTAGTATGCCTCTCAAGTCAGAAATTTGTCTACACTAGAGTATTTTGGAATAATCCTCCCCAAAAAATTGAATCTCTCTAATACCACTTGATGCAATCAAGGATGAAAGGTCTAAAAAGGAATGTCCAACATTGCAACCTAAATCAAACACAATAGAAGTAATTGAAAGAACATGCAACTTTATTGATTCAAATAGGATTACAACATTCTTATACGCCCTCTTACATATTTATTACACAAGAGCCTAACCAACCACAACAATAGATTCACAAGCTACCATAGGCTTATTAATAGCTACTTACAAAACTTGTTCTAGATCCTAATTCCCTATCTCCTAGCTTCCTAACTAACTTTTACTAAATTTAGAAGCATTTAAATAGTATCTCAAAGCCTTTGGAGTGATCTACATTAGCCACAATTAGGCCCCAAGTCCCATGTGTAGTGAAATTTGTAAGTCATCCCAAAGTTGATGTCACAACTTCAAGGGTTAATGTGGATAGGTGTGGCTTTGTTTGGTGGTAGTCCTGACCTAAAGCTATTGTGTGTTGATCTATGATGACTCCATAAGGCACACAAGGGTTTTTCTTACTACCTCCCATAGGATGAATTTTTGGTAAAGGGATCTTCCAAAAAACAAGTCCACAACTATCACTATCTGGATATGTTGTACCAACATCAACAATATGTCCTTGTTTCAATACCTAGGATGAGATCAGGTGTTTCCATATGATGTGATAAGATTTACAAATATGCTCCTACATCATATATTTATCCTATATTACATAGTGTCAAGGAAATGTACACTGATATGAAAATCCTGCAAACAAAAATGCTACAATCGTGACTAGTCTCCATAGCTCTCCCAAGTTCTTCATAGTCAACCATATGAAAAAAAAACTTCTAGGAAGAATAACATTATTAAAGAGAGAACATACAAATAAAACCATATCTTTCTTCCATACTAAAATTTACCAAGTTGTATAAAGTAAGATCTCCTTCGCCATTTTGAAACTAAAAGGATGTCAATGTCTAACATTTAAATAAAATGATAAATATGGTAGAGATGTAAACCTCTTATACTAAAGGAAAATCAAACAAACCAATCACTCTTACATTAAAAAAATGCCCAAATCCACAAATGATTTCCTTTACCTCTTCAAATAAGTCCTCAAAACTAAATCCATAGCTCAAGACCAATAACAAAGAGAACAATGAAAATACATATAACCATGCATCTTCTTCTTAACAAGTCCTCAAAATTTATATATTCAATACTAACTCATATGAGGAGACAAGATACAAAATAAATGATGCATTAGATATTCAAGAAGGAAATACTTCTCAGTTCATTCACTTGCTAAGTAGACCAAGAGTGGAATAAAATATTATATTATGCACAAAATATCAAGCAATGGAATCTTACAATAAGGGGAAATCTTCTCTTTAGTTCCATGATGGTCACATCCATAACTAGGTAGGCTCCTTGACTTTCTACTAAAATCTTCATCAAAGACTAACCATCTCAACATATGATCTCTATAAAGAAGAGATCTCTTATCCTCACCCAAGTCTCTCTAGTCTCCATGAGCATACACCAATCAATCAATGCCAACTTCAAATGCAACTCTAAAAAATCACGAAGCTCCAAGAAAATGAATAATACTCAAAACCAAAGAGAACCGACAAGACCATTGTTAAAGTCCCAACTATATAATCAAGAAAATATCACGACATCATGATCTTTCATCTCCTTGAAGGAAGATAATATGCTCCAAAGAACATATCATAAATTGATACCTCACCAAAGACTTAAGAGTCCTCCATGGAAAACCAAGATAACATCTTCAATCACATGAAGATAAGGTTCCATTATCAAAATATGAATCCACATCACTATTAAAGCTCCCACTAAGCCATGTAATTAAGCTCTTTAAGCATTATAATAATCATCTATTAATTGAAGATCCTCCATGGCCCTAATGCAATCAAAGAACTCAACACCAAGAGATCCTTAAGGGGAGAATCAAACCATGATCTCGAAATAAAGAAGATACAATAGCCACACATCCTTTGTCAATAGAACCAAATATATCATTAAACTCAAACTACAATCTAAAGTCAAAATCCTAGACTCCACATGATATTGCTAATCGTTGCAAAAGACCATACATATTATGATAAAATATTGTCCATTATTGTGTTTTTGCCTCCAATCTTCTCTTGTGATAGGTATTTTGCTAACAGGCATTCTTGGGATCTCCGAAGTTTTATTTTCTCAACTTCTTCATGGATACTCGAAACCCTGAAGGTGAAAACCCTAAAGAATTATAAGATTCCTAAGTTTAGCTTAAGCATAGAGTATAATAGACTAATAATTAAATAAATAATTATTAGCTAATAAAAGATAACTCTAACACCCCCCCTTAAGATGAACTTAGGGAGTAGCTATAAAATAACTAAGGACTAAAAAAGCATGTAAAAATGCATGAAAGCAACAATGGGTCCCGACAACTAGGCCTGATGAGGTACCCAAGTATAGTAAAATCTCTATAAAGTGGAGAAAAAAGGAGAAAACCCTGTGAGAACAAAAATACTCTCCAAGAAGAGATGAAATATCAAGTGAAGGACTAAGAAGCCTCCAAACAAGAGTGTTCCAGAAGATAGGAACAAAAAGAAGAGAATGAAGAACACCACTGAAGCATGAAATAGCTGCAAACACTGTCGAAGAGTAACTACTGATTTGAAGAACCTCCACTGAAATAAAACATGACCAAGTAGAGAAGACTGTAATCTGCATGAGTGCCCTCAAATGACACTACTTGAATTAGATGACAAACAAAGACAAACAACTGAACTCGAAGATATAGATGGCATGAAACACCAAATCCTAAAGAGTTGATCAATCGAACCAAGGAATCATTAGAACCAACATGACAAACCTCCCCATAATGTTGAAAAGGGAGAGGGACAGGTACACTGAAAAGAAGGACCAACAAGAACTGCATGACGAAGAACCAGGAACATCGAAGGTGCAGAGAAAGTACATAGTATCATGGAAGGAACACTCACTTAACACACATCATGAGATTAATGTCATGGAATGAACACTCACATGAAAAAGGTAGATGGCAAACAAAGGCAAACATCAATCCCCCCATGGCACTTTATAATGTAGTGCATGTACAATAAGGCACAAGATGTGCAAGATCCCAAGTATACAATGCATGGTGGCACTTTATTTCAGTGTGTTTGCATAAATAAAATGCTACAATGATCAAAAGAGATAAAAGACCAGAAATAAGAAAGAACAACCAAAGACGAGATAGCCTACTCAAAGAAAGAGATCCTAGGACCTGAAACATCCAAGATATTCACTAGAGTGCTGAAAAGAAAAAAACTGAATAAAATTTACCTGGAGCAGAATTTGGAAAGAAAACTCATATGAATGAAAAGTGCATAGAACAATCTTTCCAACAATATAATTTTTTTTAAAAAAGGAGTTCAGATGCTCAAGTTATGTCTCCCGGAGTGCAAAAATGAACCTCAGGCTTTGACAGCAAAAAAAACCATAAAAAAAGCAAAATAAAAATTAAAACCTCCAGATCTGGATAGAGCTTGAAAAGAGCTTTCCGATGATATAGTGTCAATGAAAAAATCATGGCCCAGATGCCTTTGTCACTAAAATAGGTCCAATTATATATCAAAATGATTAATAACGCCCTTCAGAAGCCAACGGTGAGGTCTTTTTTTGGCCCAAACTGCCTCTAAATTTTTTTTTAAAAGATTTTTCTGACGAATTTCTCAAAATTCGTGCCAAAAAAGGCAAAACCAAAAAAATGTCCAAAACCCAAATTTGTCAAAATTTGACAAATTTTATATGGAAATGGGGGTTTTTAGGCGTTCTGAGCTCAACAGTAAGGTCCGTTTGAGCCCAAAATGATTAGAAACAAAACAGCTACGCCAGATCCAATAAAAAAACTTTGAAAAAACTTGAATCCCTCCAAAAAATCTTCTGAAAAATCAAGAACAAGAAGCAATAGATGTAGGCTATGATACAATGAAGAAGTTGGGAAAATACAACTTTAGAGATCCCAAGAACACCTGTTGGCAAAATATCTATCACAAGAGAAGATTAGAGGCAAAAACATAATAATGGTTCTGAAGAAGAACATTATCATTTAGAGAGGGAATCAATTAAATGAACAAGTACAATACAATCCTTATAAAAGGATATTAGCAACCCTAAATTTGTGCAACCCTAATGATGTGGAACCCTAAAGAAACCCTAAAGGGATAATGTATTAAATACCTACAATATTATTAAATGCCTAAGTTTAGCTTAAGCATAGAGTATAATAGACTAATAATTAAATAAATAATTATTAGCTAATACAAGATAACTCTAACACCCCCCTTAAGATGAACTTAGGGAGTAGCTAAAAAACTAAATGCATGAAAGCAAAATGCAACTACATGAAGAAGGCAAATAATTTGGGTCCCGACAACAAATCCTGATGAGGTACCCAAGCACAACCAAATCTCTATGAACTGGAGAAATAGAGAAAACCACATGGGAAAAAAAACTCCACTCCAAAAAGAGATGGAATACAAGAGAATTACTAAAAATAGATAAATTATATATCAAAATTCATGGAATCAGCCTTCTGAATCCAATTGATGAGGTCCTTTTGGCACCAAAATATACCAAAAAATCAGCTACCCCCAGAAATGGAAAAAAGCAACCACACAAATCCCTGAATACATAGATCTGAAGAACAAGGCCCAAAATATCTCATGGAGAGAATAGGGGCATGCAGATCTGGAGCTCTGATACCATATTGGAGTTGAGAAAAAATCAACTCTACAGCTCCCAAAGATCACCTGCTTGCAAACCTGTCACAGAAGGAGAGAAGCAAAAAAGCTATGAATGCCGGAGTTCAGAGATTCAGAAAAGAGGAGTCATATTGATGTGGAATAGGAATGCAATTCAATAATTACAGTTGTTATGAAAAATACAAAGAGAGAATCCTTATAAAAGGATACTTGAAACCCTAAAGAATTATAAGATTCCTAAGTTTAGCTTAAGCATAGAGTATAATAGACTAATAATTAAATAAATAATTATTAGCTAATAGAAGATAACTCTAACAAATATTATTAATGGTTCAATACACACTACAAAAACAACAACAATTTAAAGCAAAAATCATAAATCAAATAAAATTAACACACTTTGTGAATGCATAAAATTCCCACTAAAAGGTACCAAGCTATGCATAACATCATGACCAATATCATTTTCAAAACTCTACTAAAAGAGAACAGAGCTTTTAGTGCACAATAAACTACTACTATAGATACAAATGAGCAATCATATCAGGTACTCCCAAAAACTCTTTTTTCTCACAACAATCAACATACCAATGTAATAATAATGACCAAGAATAAGTCCTACCAAAAAAATCCACATCAAATAATTTTACAAGATTTACACATATGCAACATCTGAAAGAAAAGATAGATAGTCAATGCTCTAATATCAAATAACTGGAAATAGATTCAACCCCACATCATTATCGTGCAAAACATAGATAATTTGGCATAACACATATCTTTTCAAGACTCAAACACTAGGATCAATGCTAGACCTAATTTTTCAAACAAACCCACATAAGAGTAACCATATATCAATAAGGACCTTTTAAGTAGTTATCCTAACCATAACTTTCTTCATCCTAAATACCTTGAATATAGTCTTATCACATATCTACATACCATAATTTTTGGTTAACATGTAAAAGTTGCCAAACCAACTATGTAAATTTAAAATCCACTTCAACATCTAGATAGTCACATCAAATATATCATTTGAACAATGGATTAAACATATATTTAAAAAACCCAAAACAAGAGAAAATTACAACCCAATAGGAAAAATAAGTTGTCTTGAAGGTTATATCTTATGAAACATACGCCTCACAACTCACAAAGATGTCATTGACTTAAATTCTAATAATTTCAACTAGAAAAGGGCTAATACAATGAGCCAACATAAGCACTCCATCCCTTAGTTGATATAGCCGGTGTTCCTCCATGTGACTAGGATGTCAAAAGTAACCATCCAACATGAACACCTTCTCACTAAACATGACCACAAGGTAAAAGAAAAAAAACAGCCAAAAAATAGGATACACACATTGTCAAACAAGAGCTCCAAGTTACCAAAATATAACCAACTCTATAAAGATCCACAATCATGAGCTTCCAATGCCCAACATAGATCACATCAAAAATATACATGGATTTCAAACTTATAGATCTTCAAAAAAAAGTTAATGCACAAAACATTCATTGTAGCCCACAAGCCTCCAACAATCTTCAATTCCTATTAATAAATTCCCACAAGCTTTCTATGCTAACAAATAAAAAAACCATGAATACCTAGAACTAATTTAACCTTTAACTTTGATACTGAACATTGAGAAACATATAGGATTCAATACCAAATTTTGGGAAGTTTCAATCTCTATCAAATGAAGGTATGAATACTTTTCCTCCAACTTGGGCACTCAAACCTAGAAATTAACATTACTTTAAATGTAATAAATGACAACGTAGTTTTGTAAATTATATCCTCAATATAATTTCCTACTCACTTGGGGTCTCACTTTAGTGTTTCTACCTTCTATTCCTAATTATGCTTGCATCTGCTCAAACTAGTGTCTAATCTATGATATTTGTTCTATGTTTTGACTTCCTAACCTTGTCTTAGCCTATATGGACTAGACTAGGGTGCTAGGCGCCATAGTCTATGCCAAAAAGGCCCAATTTTGAATCCTCCAATGGTAAAAAAAAGTTGAGTTGGAAATGATTTCTAATGTTGGCTTTCCTTGTAGTTTTTATCATATTTCATGAGGATAGATATAAAAGAAAGTCTTATCCCCTCATTTGAAACATTTCTCATCAAAATATTCACTCCACTCAATCAAGCATCATTAAGGTAGTGAAGGAGAGATCAACTATTCAAATTTTCAAGCATTCAAGATGGCATCAACTATCAATTCTATATGAAGATATGCACATGAGTTCTACATGACAACATCAACATTTTTTATGAAGTCTTCAAGGCAAAGGAGATTCATAAAGGAAGGTATAGCATTTCAATTCAACATTTATTTCTAGATCTATCCTTTTCCCTGCAAGGGTATGTAAAGTTCTGATGCCAATAGCTAACAAGATGAGGGGGGGGGGGTGAATCATACAAACTTAATCTTCCATAAAATCAGCAGATTCAACCTCAGTAACTTAAACTTCAACAATATAACCAAAAACTGCTAAACATGCAAACTCATAAACACATAATCATCATAACACATATAACACCAGATTTAACGTGGAAACCCAAATAAGGAAAAAACACTGTGGGATTTCAGACCCACTAAGAAATATACTCTTCTAGAGTATACTCGGTTAAAAGAAAATCCTGTTAAAGATTACAAACACATTACTAGATGTGACCTGGTTAAGCGATTTCCCTCAGATCTGTTAGGATCTTCACTTTGTTAGAAGTGACCTTGTCAAAGGATTTCAAACACTCATTTAGAATGTTACCTTGCTAGAGGGTTTACAAATAAGACTGTTAAGTCCACTCGGTTAAGAGATTTTCTGTCACTTACAAAATAACAGTAATAAAAATATATCTGCAACTTCCCATCTAAAATGCTAAAGCAGATTCTATTTTTCTCAAAACAATCTAGTCATAGGACTTATCTTGTCTCTCTTCTAGGCTCCCTACTCTATTATTCAAAAAGGTCTTCAAGCTTCTATGCTCGGTAATCACTATGTATCATCCCTGTGCTTACACTTGCCCGCATACATTGTTCATCAATAATTTCTTATTTATAAACAATTTGCTAACCGTTGAATCTCCTTGTTCACATTTCCCATGATCAATCTTAGCCATCAGATCATCAATCTTGACTAGGTTCAATGTATCCTTCGATTTGAAAATGTTTTACCTCGACTAGGGACTTGCATTCCTTTCTTGGAACTTGCACAAGGTTATTGTAGTTCAATCTGCGCTTTAGATCTTCCTGCCGATCTTCTATTGCCATAGATCCTTAACAAACTTGATGCGCGACATACCAATCATTTATTCATCTCCAGCTCATCAACATCCTTCATTAAATAATGCTTTTATCCATCCAATGCGATCTATCATAACTCGGTTGCAACTCGGTAAATACTAAACTTTACTCGGTAGACATTCTGCCTTCATTAACCGATATCGATAACCTTAGGGTTTACCGATTAGGTTCCTTAGGGTTTACCAACTAGGTTCTTTGCTCGGTGACATAGTATAGTATTAACCTTACAATCAACAACATATGTAGGATATCAAAACAATCTAAACATCATGATCTCATCATTGTCTAACTCGGTAATAGTTGCCCATTGAATAACTTATTTCTCCCCTTATTCATCACATTCTTTTTGTGTCTTTTACCGACATCTTAATGCTCTTCAAATAAATCTTCTCAAGATATGGCAACATCATACTCAATCAGAAAATCAATTTCTTGACATCAATGAAAAAATAATGTTATAAAGATAGTTATCATCCTTTTTTAGTTATATCAAATAATCTTCAACAACCTTCTCAATATCCTTAATGAATATCAACAATCTTTCTTTCTATTGAAATGCCAACAATCTCCCCCTTTGGCATTGATGGCAAAACCAACTTTTAAATGGTAATACCAACAAGATATTCAAATTGATTCGGATTCAGATTGTTGTTAGACTTCTCCTGTTATCCTTGAGCCATTAAAATCTTATGAAGTCTTCTCCCTTTTTCATTACGCTTCTGAGCTGTGACTTGTATTAAGTCTTCTCCCCTTGTCATTAGTCTTCTATTATCTTCTTCATTTAGGATTTTACCATTTAGTCTTCTCCCCCTTTAACAACAATGCCAAAAAGTAAAAGAAAAAAATCATGATTTCTTCCTCTGTGAAGTGATTTGCCTTGTTATGTATCATCTTAGTCTCGGTCAGAGCAACTTGTCTCTATTCACTATTTCCTACACTCCTTTAGAAAACCTTCTAAAGTGTGTAAATCAACATCAATCCACACATAATATTCTGTAGATTCATCGAATTGATGCTTTCACCGAATTTTGTCAGTGAGTAGAAGATAAGGGTAGGACCCCTAACTTGCTTCTGAGATACTCAAAAGTGTCCCTTGGCAGTGGCTTTGTGAAGATGTCTGCTATTTGCTCCTTTGAACTAATATATTCTAGCACAACTTTCTTCTCTTGAACTTCTTCTCTGAGATAATGATACTTTATAGAGATATGCTTTGTCTTAGAGTGCATTACCAGATTCTTTGAAATGTTAATGGCACTATCTTATTATCACAGAATATAGTTACTGGCTTGGTAACTTTCTCATTTATACCTTCCAAGAGTTGTTTGATCCATGCTATATTTGTGCAGTTCAATGCTACAACAACATATTCAGCTTCTGCTGTTGACTATGAAATACATCCTTGTTTCTTGCTAAGCCAACATACTAGTCTTTCTCCCAAAAAGAAAGCTCCACCACTTGTGCTTTTCCTGTCATCTATGTTGGCTACCCAGTCAACATCAGTATAAAATTTTAAATCAAAATCATTTCTCTTTTCATATAATAAGCCATAATCTTCAGTGCCTCTTAGGTATCTGGAAATTCTCTTGATTGTTGTCATATGGGTTTCCTTGGGGTCTGCAGAAAATCTTGCAACAATACCTACTACATGTGCTATATCCAGTCTACTATGCACAACATATTGCAACTTCCCAATCATAGATTGGTAAAGTGTCTCATCAACAGATGCAAATTCATCATTCTTTGATAGTTTACAGTTAGTAGTCATAGGAGTACTTACTGGTTTAGAATCCTCCATTCCAAATTTCTTCAAGATTTCCTTTATGTACTTGGATTGAGTAATGAAAATCTCATCTTTCATTTGCACTATCTATAAAACTATATAATATTTTATCTCACTGATTAATGACATCTCAAATTCTTTGCACATTTCATTTCCAAAATTCTTGCATAAGGAGTCATTACCACAAAAAATAATATCATCAACAAATATGGCTGAGATTAGTATTCCATTGCCCTCATCCCTCTTCATGTACATGTTGCTATTTTCACTTGTCCTTATAAAACCAATCTTGATTAAATAAGAGTGCAGTCTTTCATACCATGCTCTAGGTGCTTGTTTTAGACCATATAAAGCTTTGTTCAATTTACATACCTGATCTTTACTCTTGTCTTCAACAAATCCTTCAGGCTGTTCAATATAAACTTCTTCTTCCAGTATACCATTCAAAAATGCAGATTTAACATCCATTTGATATACCTTGAAATTTTTGAAAGCAGCATATGCCAACAATGTTCTTACTCCCTCAAGTCTAGCCATAGGTGCAAAAGTCTCACCATAATCTATTCCTTCTTCTTGAGCATAACCTTTGTAAACTAGTCTTGCTTTGTTCCGAATGACCTCACCTTTTTCATTTAGCTTGCTTCTGAAACTCCACTTTGTACCGATTACATTTCTGTCCTTCAGTCTTGGGATCAGTGTCCATGTGTCATTCTTCTTGATTTGATCAATCTCTTCTGTCATAGCATTTACCTAATCTTCATTGTTAAATGCCTCTTTTACTATTCTTGGTTCAAATTCAGATATCAGACATGTGTTCTATCTCAGTTTGTTTCTTGTCATTACTGGATCATCCTTATCTCCTATAATCTGACTTGATGCATGATGTCTTCTGACATATTTGGATAATATTGGCTCGGTAGGTTCTGTATGATCTTCTTCATCACTTGGTAACTGGACATTATCTTCATTTTCTTCAGCAACTTTCTCAGTAGGACTTCTCGGTTGAACATAAACGAATTCTTCATAATCTTTTCGTTCTTTGGAATTTCCTTCATCAGTTATTTCTGCAAATTCATCAATTTTCACATTTTCGCTTTCTACTATTTTGTTAGATGATTTGATCAGACATTTAAATGCTTTACTTCTAGAAGAATAACCAAGAAATGTTCCTTCTTCACTTTTTTGATCAAACTTTCCATTTCTGTCATCTTTGTAAACATAGCATCTACTTCCAAAGATTTTAAAATAACTTACATTAGGTTTCTTGTCATACAAGATCTCATATGGTGTCTTCATAGTTCCTTTCTTCAGTTGAACTCGGTTCAGGTGTAAATTACAGTGTTGATTGCTTCTCTCCAAAATGTTTGAGGTATCCTTTTTTCTATCATTAGGGTTCTAGCACAATCTACAATTGATCTATTTCTTCTCTCGGCTATCCCATTTTGCTGAGGTGTTCTCGGTGCAGATACTTGTCTTTTTATACCATGATCATTGCAGAATAAGTTAAATTCATCAGAAGTGAACTCTCCTCCTCTATCAGATCTAAGACATTTCAGTTGTCTTCCTATTTCATTTTCAACTCTTGCCTTGTACCATTTAAACATTTGAAAAGCTTTTGATTTTTCTTTTAAAAACATAACTAACATCATCCTTGAGTAATCATCCACAAATAATATGAAATATTTATCACCATAATAACTTTGAACTTTCATGGGACCACAAAGATCAGTGTGTACTAGATCTAAAATTCCTTTAGAAGTGTAGGACTTACTTGTAAAGCTTGATCTTGTCATCTTACCCATCTGGCATCCTCGGCATATAGCATTCTCAGGTTTTTCCAGACTCAGTAGACCTCTTACTCGGTGCTTCTTGCTTATTTTGATCAGATTATCAAAAATTACATGACAAAACCTTTTATGCCATAACCAGGTATCATCTATTTTTGCATAAAGACACTTATTTTGAGTTGAGTCAAGATGAAATGTATTACCTTTTGTTTGTGTCCTGGTAGCAGCTAACTTTCCATGCTTGTCATGAACTTTGACAATTCCTTTCTGAAATTCTATTCGGTATCCTGTATTGTTTAGCTATGCTACACTCAACAAATTGTATTTTAAACCTTCAACCCAGTATACATCATCACATTTAGCATTGTCAAGAAGTGTTATAGATCCTTTACCTTTCACCAGACATGGTGCATCATTACCAAATCTTACATAGCCTCCATCATACTCTTCTAATTTAACAAACTTGTGTTTATCACCTGTCATGTGATGTGAGCATCCACTGTCTATGATCCAAGAATCATTATTATTTATGTGAGATATTAGGGCCTTTTCTTCATACCTTTCTTCATTTGATCCATCTTGAATATCCACATAAACAACTTCCTTAGTATCAGTTTCATCAGATTTATCATCGTTGGATTCCTCATCAGCTACTAGGCATGTCTTTCTGTCTGTCCTTCTGAAGTCTTGGTGTCCTCTATATTGGTTGTCTTTCTGCTTGTTATCTCGGTATTCTCTATTTTCACTAGATTCTTTGTCAGGACAGTTAGAAGCCATATGTCCTATTTTATCACAATTGAAACATTTGAAAGGTAGCTTTCCTTTATACTTACCTTTTCCTCTTGGTAACCTTCTGGCTAATAATGCTTCAAACTCTTCTTGCTTCTTGATTTCCTCATACAGTTTGTGCAATTCTTCCATGTTCTTACGAAATATTTCACTTGCTCCACTGTGATTCCTTTCAGAGTACTTACTCATTCTATCATTGTAATCATCAGATTCACCAATATGAAAAGAACTGAATGCAGATTCTACTTTATTTACCGAAGACCCACTGTTATCAAAATTACTTAACTCAAATGCATGTAGCTTGCCAATAGTAGCATCCAAAGAAACTAGCATGTTAGGTACACACCTCAATTCATTGATTGTAGAGACTCAAATGGCATAAGTAGGTAGAAGGGCTCTAAGCAACTTACTTGTTACATCCTTTTCTTCAATAGTTGCTCCTGCTCCTTTAATTTGGTTGACAGTCTCTTTTAAACTTGTACTGTATTGGGTTATGTTCTCACCTTCATTCATTCTCATGGATTCAAGTTGTCCTCTTAGACTACCTACTTTTTCTCTTTGGACATGTTCATCATTGCCATATACATATATGAGCTTGGTCCACATTGCTTTTGCATCATTACAGCCTTCTAGGTCATTAAACTCTGAGTCGGTCAATGCTAATGTTATTTCAATCATATCTTGAATATGTTCTTGCTTTGCCTTTATCTCTTCCAAGGTCATCGGGTTGGTGCTTGGTGGTATGTAATCATTCTCCAAATAATATGTTGCATATTCTCCAATTCCTGATAAATGCAGCTTCATCCTTTTCTGCCATGTGGAGAAACTTGACTTGTTTAGCTTTGGTGCATCCCTTTTATACATGTTTGGATCTTTGCCTCAAGCACCTTTAAAATTTTCTTCCGGAGTCCTTAGCTTTGATACCAATTGTAAATTTCTGATGCCAATAACTAACAAGATGAGGGGGGGGGGTGAATCATACAAACTTAATCTTCCATAAAATCAACAGATTCAACCTCGGTAACTTAAACTTCAGCAATATAACCAAAAAATGCTAAACATGCAAACTCATAAACACATAATCATCATAACACATATAACACTAGATTTAACATGGAAACCCAAATAGGGAAAAACCACTGTTGGATTTCAGACCCACTAAGAAATATACTCTTCTAGAGTATGCTCGGTTAAAAATAAATCTTATTAAAGATTACAAACACATTGCTAGATGTGACCCGGTTAAGGGATTTCCCTTAGATCTGTTAGGATCTTCACTTTGTTAGAAGTGACCTTGTCAAAGGATTTCAAACACTCATTTAGAATGTTACCTTGCTAGAGGGTTTACAAATAAGACTGTTAAGTCCACTCGGTTAAGAGATTTTCTGTCACTTACAAAATAAAAGTAATACAAATATATCTGCAACTTCACATCTAAAATGCTAAAGCAGATTCTATTTTGCTCAAAACAATCTAGTCATAGGACTTATCTTATCCATCTGCTAGGCTCCCTACTTTGTTATTCAAATAGGTCTTCAAGCTTCTGTGCTCGGTAATCACTATGTAGCATCCCTGTGCTTACACTTGCCCACATACATTGTTCATCAATAATTTCTTATTTATAAACAATTTGCTAACTGCTGAATCTCCTTGATCACATTTCCCATGATCAATCTTAGCCATCAGATCATCAATCTTGACTAGGTTCAATGTATCCTTTGATTTGAAAATGTTTTACCTTGCCTAGGGACTTGCATTCCTTTCTTGGAACTTGCACAAGTTTATTGCGGTTCAATCTGCGTTGTAGATCTTCTTGCCGATCTTCTATTGCCATAGATCCTTAACAAAATTCATGCACGACATACCAATCATTTATTCATCTCCAGCTCATCAACATCCTTCAGTAAATAATGCTTTTATCCATCCAATGCGATCTGTCATAACTCGGTTGCAACTTAGTAAATACTAAACTTTACTCGGTAGACATTCCGCCTTCATTAACCGATATCGATAACCTTAGGGTTTACCGACTAGGTTCTTTGCTCGGTGACATAGTATAGTATTAACCTTACAATCAACAACATATGTAGGATATCAAAACAATCTAAACATCATGATCTCATCATTGTCTAACTCGGTAATAGTTGCCCATTGAATAACTTATTTCTCCCCTTATTCATCACATTCTTTCTATGTATTTTACTAACATCTTAATTCTCTTCAAATCAATCTTCTCAAGATATGGCAACATCATATTGAATCAGAAAATCAATTTCTTGACATCAATGAAAAAATAATGTTATAAAGATAGTTATCATCCTTTTTTAGTTATATCAAATAATCTTCAACAACCTTCTCAATATCCTTAATGAATATCAACAATCTTTCTTTCTATTGAAATGCCAACATGGTAAGCTCCCTTTTCTATTTCATTTATCATTAAAGGGTTAATTCCAACCTAGGATTTGACCTAGGCAAACCCCAATCGACACACCAACATTTTTCCTCTCTTGTGTGTGCAAGTTTTAGATTTAGAAGATAAGGAATACAAATGTAGAAAGTGTAGACTGAGAAGGAAAACTATATTTTGAAGAAGTAGAAAACCCTAGATAGTGGAAATCATTAAATAGTGTCTGACACTATTTGAAGAAAACTTTAGGAGAATATTCTGAGTGACATCTTGATCCTGAATTTGTTATCAATATCCACATTTGACACCTTTAGGACTAGGTCGCCTAGCCCCATAGTTTTACACTTTCAAGATCAAATTGTTGATGCAGGTTCCTTTATGACTCTCATTTCTAGATTTGTAGTTAGAGTTTGCATATCTGATTTGTAGCTTACTATTTATGTTGATTACTCTCAATTTTACATCATTAGCCCTAGTTCTTGCATTTAATCATTCTATCTTATCCAATTGCAATAATTCAACAAAATGAAAATAATCAATCATTGTGCCCAACTCTTTCAATAGGTCTAAATTTGGGCATATTTATTATATTATTAGATTTTCCCTCTTTATGTATGAGTTTCATTACCCTTTATCCCAAATTCAATATCTTGGTGAGAAGAAGTTATAGACTTATGGATTCCCAAAGTTAAAAAATAAAGGCTATTGAGCTTGAGTTAACTACCTTATTCTCTAAGAGCTAGGGTGAATAATCTTTAACTACACATGACATGCCTAACATTGTGGAGAATCCTTCCCTTCATTCTTCTTGTTACGAGGATGACTCTTTAACTTAAGTAACTATTGAACAATAAGAGAAAGCTTAACAAAATCTAGCATCAATCATTTGTTGTCAAACCTTGAATCTTTCTCATCACTAATTTGACCTTCAGCTTGGGCCAGTCTAGTCCATCCTATTATTCATTGGGCTTGTACTCATCAATCTAGTGCAAGTTTGACTTATTAATCACTATTGATTTTTATTATCCAAAGTTTAAACATCTCTTTGATGATATTAGATTGGCTTTTCTTTTGTCAAAGTAGGTGCTATACTAATCAGTTTTATAGGTTATACTAGAAGACATGTGAAACTTAATGAAAATTCTCTTTATGTTCAATCAATATGTGTAATCCCATTCTTCACATACATTTGGTGTGTCTTTTCTATCTTTTTCAAAAATCAATTCGTTAAAGCTATGGAAAAAAAATTAAACTAGTGATATGTAAGAGTTTTTTTTTACACTAACATACGTTTCCATTAACATATTCACATAGGATATAATTATGGTTGATATATATTTGATTATTAAGTGACATTAATGTTTATTTTTAAATATCATACGTCATATGTAATTTAAAATTATTTTATTATCCTAAGATTATTAAATATAGTTTCCATCATATGCATAACACAAGACAATTAATCTATTATCATTTTTTAATTGGAACTATCAATAATGACCCTCATTTCAATCCACTCATAGGTCAACCTATGATCATGATATATGCGTCTAAGATTATATCTTATATAATATATCAATTTTAAGTCAAATCATTAACCTATTATCTTTAAATTAATGAAATTACATTTTTTAAACCATATATTATTTTTATTAATTAAAAAAAAACTAAAGAATTCATAAGAATTCTTTTTCATTTTTGATACACATTCCTTATTTAAACTATTCCCATCTTGTGAAAAAGTGACGACCTTAGAAAAGGATATCATTGTCTCAAAAAATGTTGCTGATCCACTTTGTAGATTTATTTAAAGCATATTCAATTCTTGTAATCAATCAATACTCAAAAGTATATCAACTCCTGCAAGAGGGAAAGCATAAAAGGTATTCACAAGTTGATTATCCAACATAATCATTTTGACTTTAACATTTCTCTTGGTAAGTTTTGGCGGTATTGCTAGCGTGCATAATATTTAAAATCCTTCATAGAAGAAATGAATCAACCATGACATTAAAATATTTCATAGAATAAACAAATAAGCAAAGTGTTGTAACTAGAGACATGTCATTATGAGTGGTTCCCAAGTCAATAAGGGCCATAACTTCCATCTTCATATGTACTTGAATTTTAAGACTTAGGGGTGAATGAATGTGATTACACTTGCTAGCAATACTCTTGGTCAAACTTGCTATGAGAATTTGAATTGTTTGAACTCATGGTACCACCAATCTCTGTATTATAATTACTTCCACCTTGGCATTATGCTTCACAATAAAGATTCTCACTTGGTAAAAATTCTCTTTTATCTTTTCTATTACCCCTCATGTTTTTGATACTCATGCCATGTTTGTAGTTCTTTAAAAAAATTTAAGGTCATTTGTGTACCCTATTTTACCTAAATTAAATTGACTAGGTAGTGATAATATAACCTTTTGATAAATTTCTTGTATTTATTTTGTGTTGAATTATAGTTCATCTCCAATAGAAAATTAATGACCTCTATTCCAATAATAGATGTTTGGAAAAGTTGTTAAAACCTCCCAATCTGAGGAACATGCATTCACTCGAGTCTTGTGAAGTCATACAAGTGATTTGAAGTGGATCAATATTTGATAAATGATTTTTTTTAGAAAATTTTGATAATTCATTTCATTTTAAAGAAGAACTTTCCATTCCATTGTGCCACCAATTCTATCACTTACATGCAAAACACTATGTAGGGAAATTTTTTGATTTTAAAATAAAGGTATTAATATTTACCAACATTAAAGTGTAGATCTCTACACAAATGGGAGTAAAATAAAGATTAGGGACTTCCTTCTATTGGTTAATAGTTGTCTTAGTCATGTAATGACCTCTACATCTTAATAGACAACACTAATCAATTATAGATTGGGTAGTAACTTTCTTATTAAGGCACTTTATTAAATCTTTTTGACAATTTTTACCTCATGTTCAATAAAGTCTTAGCCTCTTCTAAATATTCTTGAGTCTTTTTTAGAAAATATTGAATTAGTCCTTTATAAATAATGATGTAATTAAAATCCATGTACCCCTTCCAAAAATGATAATTGGATGTAACGACATCTTACTCATTTTAATTGGCATGCCAAAATTATGAGAATTCCTTAAAGTACATTTAGATGGGGTGCTTTTTGGTCTTCATTATTGTAAACATGAAATTTATTTACCCATGGAATTTCCCATCTGGTTTAAATACTTTTTTGAGGCAATGTTAATATATTTAAGAACCTTGAAGCCTAATCTCTAATTACTTTATATTAAATAAGAGATACACAAATTAAATAAATATTAAAATCCCAATCCAATAATAGCGAGCGAGGGTGGCGAATTCGGCAGTGGCAGCGACAACAACAGGCTCCTAACCGGCGAGCAGATTGCTGTGGCTCCGATCCAAGGTAAGGGAGGTCAGGGGAAGATTAGATCATGGAGCAATGAAGCTGACGAAGCCTTTCCTATCAAAGAAATGAGGAGCTAGATTGTCGGCAAGCGACCAACTCTTGAGTCATCAGCAAGGAAAGATCAGATCCCAGGCCGACCATGGAAGGTGGATGTACCTAATCCCATGCAAAGAAGATATAAGGATCTAATACCACAGAGGAAAATAGATATTAGTCATCCCTACACAAATAGAAACCTCAGGCCAATAAACTTGCAAGAATGGAAGAAGAATGGATTTTCATGGAGCAATGATGGTTGGTTTCGCAATGCGAAGCTTCCTGCTACTGAGTTGGCGTGCAGTTGGAACTCATTATTAAATCCTAATCCCTCTGTATTGGAGACATAAAGATTTAACATCCCTAATTGTCATAGGCAAGGTTTCAACCCTCCACCGAGTAATGGCCCTAAATTTTTTTGGAATGGTGGTTTAGGCAAGACAGAACTTTGCGAGCTGATCATGCAGAGGTCTGGCAGTCCATTGCTCCGATCAGAAACCGACGATCTAACTTGGATCGAGTGGGGTAAAATGAACCTGGCAAAGATACCAACCATCAGTTTATCTCGACATTCACAAACCGGTAAGGAAAATCTCGAGACCCACTATTACTTTGGATGATAACAAGATCAATCTGGCTAGGTCAAATCTTCAAGATTACTGTTTTTTTACTAAATGGGGTGGAGGTAAATGGTTAAGGGGAATTTTGAGAAATGGTGTAGATCGCAATGGGGAGAGGACATTAACTTTAATGTTCTTCTGAATGATTACTATCTGATTGAGTTTATGAAAAAAGAGGACATATGGAATGCTAAAAATAAAGGTCCTTATACTTTGGATGAGATTGGAGTGCATATTATTGATTGGATACCTAATTTCAATCCCTGGTTTCATACCTTACCAAAAAGCACAATATGGTTAAGGCTATACAACTTCCCATCGGACTATTGGAACATTGAGATTATTAAAGACATCTGCAAAGAGCTTGGCACTTTTGTATCTGTCGATGACATTTTGGAGGATAGGGTTTGGGGTAGTTTTATCAGGATATGCATTAATACCGGCCAAATTTCCAGAATCCAAGAAGAAGTCAAAATTATTGGTGCCAACAAGGTATAGATTCAAAGGATCGACAGAGAAGATCAGTTTCATCTTTGCCCCAAATGCTTCTCAAGGGAACATATTGGTCTTGAATGTGAAGTTTCGGCCTCTATCTTAAGAATTTATGTTTGTGTGCAAACTAAGTCGACTGATATGAAGTCATATAAGGAAAATACAGAAATACTGGGAACAAATGATGTAGAACAATCCTCGGTGGCCAGTATGAAGGAGGTGGAAATTAATAATCCTATTGATAATTCTCCCCTCATTGTATCTATCCAGCAACATATCCATACTGACAACAGTGATAGTGCTCAAGCTCTACTAAATCTATTGGAAGATGCTAAATCTCTTCAAAATAAAATTGTAACAGAGTTCGCAACTTCTCTTTCCTTAGAATCCACTAAGGTCAGTGAATTTAGGGTGACGGAGTTTGAGAATATTCCCCCTCTGCCAATTGATCCAAATGCCTTTGGTGTTTTGGGAAAGAAAGGCATCACCACTAACTTAGAAGAAGGAGAAATTGTTTCCTCTGACTCGAAATGGGAAGAAGATTTTGAACCAGTTGCCAACCTTATAATGGATAATACTGTGAAAGGTTTTGGGAAGACTGCTTCATATATTAATGCTCCAAACTTTAAACCAAATGGAAAAAGGGGGTGCAAATCAAGGAAAACAATGCTGAAAATCACATGTGCGGCTAGTGGGCAGTCCAAACTTAGTTTAGGGAAGGGGAACCCCCTTCCCCAGGATCAATTAGGCTACTATCCTGGAATGTCAGGGGCCTCAATGCCCCTGACAAATGGTGCTTAATTAAGAACCAATGGAAAGGTCTATTGAGTCAATCTGAGGGGGCCTTTGGTGGTATGGGAATAATCTGGAATCCTATGAATGTTAAAATCACACTCCTTGGAGAAGATAAATATTGGCAACATTGTTTGGTCACTAGTTTATGCAAAAATGAGAGTTTCAATCTCTTTAATATCTACGAACCCTCTGTTGCTAATGACAAATGAGAAATTTGGGCACTTCTATCAAACAGATTCCAAAATATTTCTAAGGGCAACTGTGTGTTTGCAGGCGACTTCAATGCTATCCTGGCAGGTAATGAAAAGAAGGGTGGTATTCAGAGGATTGGTATGGTTCATAAAGACTTCCAGGAATTTGTAGAAAAGAATAAGCTATTGGATGTTGCCCCAAAGAATGGAACCTTCACATGGACAAATAGGAGAACTAGTTTCACTAACATTGTAGAACATCTAGACCAGTTTCTGGTGGCCGGTGATTGGCTTGAACAAAATCTTATCCTTGAACCTACTATTCTACCCCTTGTAGGATAAGACCATTTCCCTATTTTCCTAAATGTGGCTATATGACAATCCGAGGGTGGCAACCCTTTCTAGTTTGAGATGATGTGGCTCAGAGTGTCAAAACTACATGAATTGATAGTAGCATGGTGGAATGAGCTGGTACTAGGAAATAACTTGAGGCTGTTCAAGCTAAATAAGAAGCTCAAGTATATTAAGATCAAAATCAAAGAGTGTAACTTGAGTCAATTCCAAAACATCCATAAGGAGAAACTCAGGGTCACGATAGAGCTGGAGGGAATAAACAATTCTGTCATAAAGACAGGCATGAATGAAGAACTTTTCAAAAAGGAGAGCTCTCTTAAGGCTAAACTAAATGAAATTCTTTGGCATGAAGAAATTCATTGGAGGCAGAAATCTAGGGAACTTTGGCTCAAGGATGGGGATAGAAATACCAAGTTCTTCCACAAATATGCTATTGCCAACCGAAATAGGAATAGAATATCGAAGATTGTAAGGCCGAATGGTAGTATTTCAAGGGACTATGAGGATATTTCCCGGGAAGCAGTAAGACATTTTAAATCTCTGATGAATGGTAAATGCCAGAGTGGTCAGGAAGCAAGAAACAAAATTCTAGACTCAATCCCTTCTATAATCACTGAAAGACACAATAAAGAACTCTTCAAACCCATTGACTTAGATAAAGTCAGGAAAGTTACCTTCTAGCTGAACCCTGATAAGACTCCAGGACCTGATGGTTTTCCTGCGGCCTTCTTTCAACATTTCTGGGATATTATTGCCCAGGACCTACACCTAGCGGTAGAAGAATCCATAAAAAGAGTGACTATGGTGGGAGCTATTAATCACACCTTTCTAGCTTTAGTCTCGAAAAAGAAGAACCCTCAGCAAATGGGTCATTTTAGACCAATTTCATTATGTAATTCAGTCTACAAAATACTAACAAAGATCATTGCCAACAAGAATGAAACCTCTTCTAAAACATATTATTTCAGATGAGCAGAGTGGCTTTGCCCCTGGATGCTCTATTGTTGAAGACATCATCACTTCTCATGAAACACTCCACACTGCAAGGAAAACTAAATATTCTTGTATGATTTTAAAGCTGGATATTATGAAAGCATATGATATGGTGGACAGGGAATTTTTTGTAGAATTATTGAGGAAATTTGGCTTCTGCAATGAATGGATCACATGGGTTAAGAATTGTCTATCAACACCCAAATTCTCAGTTTTGGTTAATGGTTCATCTCATGGTTTCTTCCCTTCAACAAGAGGTATTCACTAAGGGGATCCTATGTCACCATTTTTGTTTATAATTATGGCTGAAGCCTTAGGTCGGTTGATTAAATCTCTTTACCATAATGGTCGCTGGCTGGGTGTCAATGTGGCTACATGAGTTGAACATTCAACCCACTTGCAATTTGTTGATGATACTATTCTATTTGGAGTCTCTAGTAGAAGAGAGACAAGGGCTATAAATACTTGCCTGGATGACTACTGCAAGGCATCAGGGCAAAAAATCAATTGGAACAAGTCAAAAGTTTTCTTTATCAACACTTTGCCGAATATGCAAGGTGTTCTATCAAGGATCCTCAATTTAAGAGTTGCAAACTTTCCAGGTAAATTTCTTGGGACTTCGCTTTTCATTAGTAGTAATAAGATTTGCTATTAGATGCATCTTATTGAGAAATGTAAATCTAGGCTTGAAAATTGGAAAGGGAAGTGGTTATCATCTGCCAGTAAGCTTACTATGATAAAATCAGTCCTCTCTGCCATACCATTTTTTTCCATGGCTTGCTTGAGACTATCGACTACCATAGAAGATGAGTTAATTACTATAACGAGGAATTTCTTTTGGAATGGGTCGGATGACAAAGGGAAATTTCCCCTGATTGCCTAAAATGAAATAAGTCAACCAAAAAATGCTAGGGGTGCTGGAATTCGATAGATTTCTATTATGAATTTGGCTCTGGGAGCAAAATTGGTATGGGAAATTTGTAGAGGTGGTAATTAGAATTGGGTAAGAATCCTAAAACACAAATATCTAGACTCACTTGAGCCTAAAAGGATTCTCATAGTTATCAACCCACCCAGGGGTTCGACCATTTGGAATTTTATTCTGGAATGCAGAGAAATCAAAAGCGATCAGGTCACTTGGGATGTCATAAATGGGAGGGATGCATCCTTCTGGCTGGATTCTTGGAGTGGCGAAGAAGCCTTGTGTCATAACCTCACTCTTTAATCTATAATGGGAGAAACATGCCAGCTTTGGGGACACAAAGTCTGTGATTATGGTCATTCAGTTAAGGAGAATGGTATTGATAGATGGGTGTAGAATTCTCTGGACCCCTTGGACTTAGTCCAAAATTAGAAAGACATTTTTGCCAGTATTCTAAGGAATTGAATCATTTATCCATCCCCAGATGAGGACATCATTAGATGGTGTGGCTTGTCTGATGGTAAGTATAAGGAATGTTTTGGCTATAAATTGAAAGAAGCTGCTATAGATAAGAAGGATTGGTCGGTTAATCAGTTTTGGCACATACATCTACTTCCTAAAGTAGGTTCCTTTTCTTGGATGGCTTTTTAGAGGAAGATTCTAACTAGTGAAAGACTCCTTAAATTGAGTATTAATGGGCCTATTAGATGTGTATTATGTCAAAATCAAGAGGAGACAATTGATCACCTTCTGCTTCACTATAAATTCTGTAGCAACTGTTGGTGGCATTTTATGGGTAAATTAAATCTTGCATGCCCTTTTCTGAAAGGTTTGGATGATTGGTTTCTACTATGGCCTAAATCAAAATGCAAGGCGTTATTTGGGGACTTATTTGTCATCCTGCCCTCACTGCTGATTTGAGAAATTTGGAAAGAGAGGAATCGTAGAATTTTTCAGGATAAAGATATGGGCTAGATTACCCTCTGTGGGAAACTTGAGAATCACCTGGTTGAGCTCCTGAATGAATCAGCTAAGTCCAAATCATTGAAAAAGAATCTATACACTGACTGGGATTGGAAGCTAAAGCTTGCATTCCCAAATTTGACCATCCCCCCACTTTTTGGAAGTGGTAACCCTGAGATACCAGTTAATCTAAGATTGGGTGTTAAATGGGAAATCCCAGATCCAGGGTGGCATAATATTAACTTCAATGGTGCCTCTACAGGGAATCTAGGGTAGAGTGGAATTGGATGTATTATTAGAGATTATGAAGGTATCTGTATTAAGGAAATCTTTGAAGATATCGATATGGCCACTAACAATGAGGCTGAATTCTGAGTGACATTAAGAGGTTTGCAATTGGGAATTGAGTTGGGAATAAAAAGAATCCATTTGGAGGGTGATTCATTAAATGTTATTAATGTTGTTCATAGTAACCAAACCCCTAGTTGGTGTCTTAACCTATGGCTTCGACCGATGGTGGTTTTTCTTGAGACCGTTGAAAAATTTCAGATTAGCCATATCTATAGAGAAGGTAATATGGAAGCAGATAGACTATCTAAGATGGCAATTGTAGATGGAGGCCTTGATCCGAGGCTTACAACTAGGGCATAGATAAAATTTGATTATAGAAATTTATATGGTTAAAGTGCCACAACCTATCATAGCAGATGAATGTTTCGGATTTTTTCCCTGATGGTCTTGGTTCCTACCAATTTGTAGTACTTACCGGGAGATGATCTCTTACTGGATGTGGGTTTTTCTTTGATTGTGGTATCCTTCTGGTTCCTACCAGTAGGGGTATCCCACCCGATTGCGTGGTCTCTACCATTTGACAATGCTATCATTTGCGGTATCTTACACTTGTCTCTTACCGATATTTATTACGTTTCGGTAATATGGTCTTACCGGGGTCATTTACTCCAGTGCCGAAATACATGCTGCCAGAAAGATAATCTAGCAAAATTTCTGATAAGTGGTTGCAATCAGTTCTCTCCTCAAGTCACCCTATGCAGATGGAGGCCCCGATCTAAGACATATGGTTAGGGCACATCTATATTTGATTATGGTAGTTAATATGGTTTAAAAGATGCAGCCTATCTTGGTCTAAGAATGAAACAACTTTGTTTCCCTGATGGTCTTGGCCTCTACCAGTTTGTAGTACTTACCGGGGGTGAATTCTTACCGAGTGTAGGATTTTTCTTCAATTGTGGTTTCCTTCTAGCTCTTACTGGTAGGGGTATCCCCCTAGCTGTGAGGTCTAACGGTTAGCTATGCTTTCGGTTGCATAGCTCTCTTGCATTTGTCTCCTACCAGCTTTTTTTATGGTTTTGGTAATATATCTTACCAGGGTCATTAACTCCAATTCTGGTGTAGATGCTATCAGAAAGGTAATCTAATGGTCATAATTACTATTAGATATGATAAAGTCGGATGACAACAAACATCAAAGAGGCAATAAATTGCAAATAAAGGTAACATGCTTAAGATGTGTTTTTTTTGTGCAAAGTAATTTGGCACGGTTTATGCAGCTCCTCGAGCTCCTCAACCGTTATGAGCTGTCAAGATAAATAAAGAAAGGCCTGCTTAATTTAAGCATATCAATCTCTTCCCCTTTCTTGCTTTGTTATTTATACAATGGATACACTGATATTGTTGGAGGCAACATGCCGTCAGATGGTGTTTCTAGGCAAATTTTCTAATAAGCACCTGCAATTAGTTCTTTCCTCAAACCACCCTTTGATTCTGCATTGTGTAAAAAGAATTTTAGGGAAGGAATTCTTAAATGCTTACCACAGATATAGAGCCAATGAAAACATTCCAAATTTATTTTTAGCGATGCTGCTCTACATGGGGACTAGCAAGAAAAGGGTGAAGTTGCTCACTCAAATGGTGTTCGAGCATCGCTTCCTTGGGGAAATTGACGCTGTACTGGATAATGTCGATGATAATCTCAGAATGCCCTTTCCCCAAAATTATTATATGACTTTGGGAAATGGTGTGGAGGTGAGGAAAGAGGTGATAGTAACCTCTCTTGATTTGAAGCCTTGGAGGCCTCCTAGCCTAACATTAACAGAAATATTGAGTTCCTTTTCAAGTTTGCTGGAATACTGCCTGGCTTCATGACTGCCTGGAGAAGAACCTATATTCAGGATGAAGGAATTTCGGGCAGAGGAGACATTGGTATTTTGGCCAATGGTGACATAGACGATGGAAACTCTTAGGGTCTTGGTCGTGGTGAAGAGTGGTTTCTAGATGATGTCTGCCACCCCTGGGAAAAAGTGGAATCGTTGGCTCATGCTGCTTGCGAGAATGATTGTCCAGTAATATTGGATGCCGCTGGTACTCCTGATCCCAGTGACGAGGACCCAGATTCAAGCTCTGAAGAATCTTAAAATTTTGTGACCTCCTCGGCTCTATGTGTCGGTTCTCTTTGGTATTCCATTTCTCAAGTTCTTTGTACTGTTAAGAAGATTGTAGGCCTTTGGCCAAATTAGGCATAGTAACAACCATTTTGTTCTCATCCGGTTGATTTTGTCTAGAAATGTAGGATCCTCACTAGCTTGGTTGGTTTTTGGTTATTGTTTGGAGCAATGGTAGGGGGTTTTCTTCCTAGTTCTTCCCCCCTATGGCTCTTTTTGAACCAGGTTTGTATTTTTCAAATTTTGATTAATACAAGGGTGCTGCCCCTCTGTAATTATTAATCTATTAAAAAAATAAAAATATTTAAGACCCATGGAAGGAATCTTGATTTCTCCAAATAATTGACTTTAGGTCAATGTGTGTCCTTACACTCAAGTGGCCCTCCAAATTACTTATTATTATTATTATTATCTATATTAGTACTTTAAGCTACATTTAAAAAGTCACATTTGATTTAGTAGGAATAAAGGGAAGGAACATCATGATTTATCTCCAAATATTTTTTTAGAAGTATATGATGAAGGATATGCCTTATATTGGATAGAGAATATTCTTCATTATAGTATTTTTGATAAGGAAATTCTTTAATATCAAACTATCACAGTGATAAACAAGAAATTTCCTAATTTTTTCATAAATAGAGGATAAAATATTTATTTATAGAATGTACGTGCTAGTAAATATGCATAATTTAATTATTTATAATTACTCATTAGCATTTTTTTGGAGATCAAAGAGATTTGTTTCTCTATTTTGTATTTGATCCAAAATTTTAATCATAGTATTATAAGTAAACACCTTGTATTGATCATTATAATGGGTGTCTATCACCCTAATTGATGCAGGAGACTCCCCGGTCTATGAGCAATCTTGCATCAACCAAAAATATTTCCTTTCAGTTTAGTTCTTGTTCAGTTTTGTGTATAGTTTTGTGTGTTCCTACAGGTATGTTCCAATGGTGGCTTGATTTTCATTGCAGATCACATTTTCGGTTTCTAGGCTGATTTATGTGCTTAATTCAAGATTTTCAGTCCATTTGGATTGTTTTCCGGCAAGATATTGCTTCTAGTTTGATTGTTTCTAGGTTCCAGAGTAGTTTTGGGCTTACTGGTTGGAGATTCTTCTTTTCCGGAGTGGTTTCTTTGTGTGTAGATCTATTTTGGGTCTTTCTTAATGTTCCTAAGTCCTTGGATGACCTTCCTGTTGATCCGCACTTCTCGGTTGTTCTTTTCCAGAGGAATTCCTTTCATTCTTGCGGCTGACTTATTTACACGTTTCATTTTCCTGCATTGGTAAATGTAATCTTTTGTGGCTGACCTGGATATGTTCTGGAGAGTATATATATGGTATTATGTAATAATTTATGGAATAACAGTAGAGATGAGAATAAGGGTTTATATTGGTGATTAGAGATCCGGTTGACTCTGCGAGTTCCAAATGGATTGTATCTGGCATGTTAGCTTGCATGTAACCTGTTGACTACCGGATGTTCTATGATGACTGTATGATGATAACCGGTTGGTTACCAAAGGTTCTAAGATAATAATATGACCCGTTTATGTAATATTTCTATGTTTTATTGTTGCTTTCATTGTGTTACTCTTGCTACATAAGCCGGTCAGTTCTTTGTTGAGGATTCACCGGTTATGGCTGCACCACTAATACACTATTGAGGGAGAAAAATTTGGAAAGGATAGCTCACCCGTTGCTTAAATTTTCTATGGATAATTACTATATGTAGTAGCATGTCTACTTTTTAAAATATTCATGCTTATGATTATGAAAATATAGGTTGATCTCCTTGCTCCTTTTATGAGGAATACTATATGATATTTGGTAAATGACATATTCAGAATATTGTTACCAAGAATCAATTTTAATTGACTACTATGCTACTAACTATATTGTTTCTTCTATGGAAATATTACTCCCTCAAAACATATGGTGTAGGTGTCATTACATGGATGGTACAATACTTTAATAAAAGGCTATCTTCTATGTGTCTTTAAATCAAAAGGGTGAAATATGGAAGTAGCTCTTGAAGAATCAAAATGACCTTGAAGATTTATGGAAGAGTTTTAGTTGGATACATATAAAAGTACCATATTACTTGAATACATTTTACTCTTTCCAAATAATATCATTACTAAATATCAAAATGAACATTGAAGATCATTGGAACCTCACTCAAGTGAAAGTAATCCATAATAAAGGCACTTTCAAGATCATGGGAACCTCACTCAAGTAAAAATATTCCATAATAAAGGCACTTTGAAGGTCATGGGCACCTCACTCAAGTGAAATCATTCCATAATAAATAACGTTGAAGATCATGGCCACATGCTATATATTGAAATTTTAGCTATCACTTATTAAAACCTCCATGCAGTGATTGTTTTTTAGGTGTTACCAATCAAGGGGTGTGTACATAACACATCCTAGTGGCTAAATCCTAGATGTAAGACCTAATAGGTATAAGACCTTTAGGCATTATATGCTCCAAATTCAAATTAATGCTTGTCCTTAGGTGATGCCATTGAGGGGAGTGTGCATGTCAATGACACCACCTAATGGCTCAATCCTATTTTTAAATCCTATGGGTAGACATAAGTAAGTGCTAGTAGGTGTGAAATAAGACCTATGTAGGCATTAGTAAGTCCTTTAAGCTTGCAAGTAGGCATATGTAATTCCTTTCATACTATAGGTAGGCATTAGTAAGTCCTATAGACACATTTTTTTCTCAAGTCCAACAAACATATTAAAAATTCTTATCCTTGAAAATATTCCACTTGTAAAAGCATTGTATTAAGTCCTATGAGCACATTTGTATTAAGTCCTACATGCACTATGAAATGAACCAAGGGAGAGGATAATTTGAGGAGACCTCAGCTCCAATATATTTTTTTTTAACCTCAAAGCATCATTTTTAAAACATTGGGATTATAAACTATGACAAGATGACATTCATGTGGTTTAGAATGCATGATCTTGATGTCATCATATATTTGTATCCTTGGGTATAACTATCAAAGAAGACCTACACTACTGGGGAACTTCATTTTTTTCTTTTATGGAAATTGACATTTGATCCCCTATTAACATTAAGAGGGAGTGTTAGAACATAATGTTATTAGGGGTCACATCCTTATAACAATTATATATAATGTTATAATATAAGGTTATAAAACCTTATATATTATATCCTTTATAAACATATCCCATTTGAAATAATTATAATCTAATAACTATTATATTATTAATTATTTGTTAGTGGGGATTGTTGAAAAGGTGTGACTAGTGAAGTCACCCTTCCTCCTATATTTAAGGAGGCTCTCTCTCATTTGAGAGGTGTGTGAATTTGGAGATTTGTAGTGATTTTTATCACTATGAACAAGAGGTTTTATTGGTCATGTGGAACTATTGGAGGAGTGTCCCTAGATTCAAGTCAATTTTATGATAGACTACATTTGTAAGTGTTTTATAAAATGATGCTTTATAGGGATTTTTACCCAAAAGGGTTTTCCCCATGAATATCTTGTGTAATGTGTTAATTTATGGTCGTATGATCTGTAATGAATTTATTTTATATCTTATTTATAATGATTAGTATCCTAAGATCCTAATTTCTATTACTTCTTCATATTAGGTATGTCTCTCACCATTCCCTTTGAGCTAAGTCTCACAAGATCATCAAAATTGATTTGTCCCATCCCTTTGTGCAAGCACAAACTCTATTCTCTTTGTATAATGAAACAATTATGTCTTCTTACCTCACTCACATGATATACATCACTATCAAATCTGCTTCCTTATGCAACCAACTCTTCAACATCCTTCTTTCTAATTCCACAACCCTTCTCATAGAATTATAGACCATAGCCATTGTCACACATATAACTTACACTGAGAATATTATCTCTCAAAACTCCTACATACAAAAATTGTATGTTATGTTTGCACTAAAAATTGAAAAATACATTGTAATGGATGTAATAAGCAACTATGAACTCTGATCTATTACAAATTCTAAAAATGAAATCAACAATAGAGGAAGCAATTGAATTCAACAAAAGTATAAATGAATAAATCAAATGCAAACCAATAATGTTGAATTAATGCAAGTGTCTCCACTTCTCTTCTCCTCCTTGTTGTAGATGATGGTGAACTTAATTAATGCCCTTCATTAGACTGATAATTTAGGGGTTCAACTATTGGTGAAAAAGGTAAATAAAAGAGGTTTGAAAAGTCCAAAATGTCTTAACAATGACTATGATATTGATCCAAGAAGCGTTTCTTAGGTTTCCCTAAATTATTTTAAATGATTTGATCACACAAGCTAAATGGTAAATGACCACCTATGTTTTAGACTTAAAATGCAAACAGGGCTAAATGGAATGTTAATAAAAGACTAGACTATGACAATCCTAATTGACAGCTCTACTATAATCCTATTTTTTAAATTTTTTTTCAAATGAATGTGTGATTGTAGCTGAAAAAAGCATAATAGTTTTAAATAATTGTGAGATTGAAACTGACAAATGCATGGAATATTTTTGCATATGCATCACTGGACTGAATAATTTCATGAAAGATTTCACACGTCCATGACAAGATTTAATAAATGTGGTACTCCATTTTCTCTAAGGATTCATTTGTTTTGATGAATATTTAATTTTTTTATAGACAATCAGAAAACACAAAGAATAATTTGGCTATTAACTTACACTGTATAATTTAGGGATCCAAAGCTTCTCAACAAGGGCCTAAATCGGCCCAAAGTTTCAACTGACTCTATTGGTATATAACATAAATTAAGCAATCAATCATAACTAATTACAATCATAACTCAAGGGTAGATACTACTTTAATAGAGCCCCTGCAATAAAATACCTATCCACAACTAATAGATAGAGGTCCAATGGCACGAGCCAAGTTGTATAAGCTCAGCTAACACTAGCTCAACTTTCTTCTTGCCCCAAAGGCCTAGAGACCTTACAAACTAGGGAATTTATAACTTACAAAGGAAGGTACATGAGGAGTACCTATAGGGTACGATCCATACACCCTAAACTATCAAGTAATTAGAAAGGTTAGTTTTTTTTAAAAATAGTGTTTGTAATATGAGCTCCAAGAACATCAACACAAGGCTAAGACATGGATACCTAGTATATGTCGATCACGATTTCACAATTAAGCCTATTTACTCACCCAACATGTCCTACATTATTAGGGAACACAAAGGACATGATTTCCCACAACCTGATAGGATTAGACTCAAGATTTTCCTTTTGTCCCCTTATATAGCCCACTAGAGTTGTGTGCATGAGGCTGAACCCTGGGCTGATGAAATCCCTAGACAAGCCTCCTACTTAAAAAAGAAGTTGAGGGTCATTGCACACTTCTCTTCCACCCAATACTAGAAAGGACAAGGGGAGAGGATACATGTACAATAGTTTGAGACCAACCTACAAATGTGCAAGTGCATAATACACGAAAAATAGTTGTATATTAACTATAAGAAAATGAAATATTATTTACACTAAAAATAAAAGACACAAAAGTTGCAACCACAAATATGTTAGTAGTTTCAACTCCAAGCCTTAAATGCACGATAAAAAAGTTGCATCACTTAGTTCCAATAAGGGTTAGCTAAAAACAAATCTGAAAAACAAACTAATAAAATTTTATATTTTTGAAATGATTTTCTAATTTTTTAATGAAATTTTGGAAATTGAAAATTAATAACAAAAAAATAGAAAGCAAAATCCTAATTTGAAAATTAAGCTTTTTTTTTCATTTTAAATTTTAAATGATTTTTTTTTTAAAATGGAAACTTTTTGAAAATGGAAACTTTCCAAAAATGAAAACTTTATAAAAATGGAAACTTTTTAGAAATGAAAACTTTACAAAGATTGGAACTATCTAGAAATGGAAACTCTCTAGAAACACAAACTTTTCAAATGAAAACTTTCTAGAAACATAAATTTTCTAAAAATGGAAACTTTGTAGAAACATAAACTTTCTAGAAACAATTTTTTTTTGAAAATGGAAACTTAAAAAAAAATTAATTTTCAAGATAAAAAGAACAAAATTATAAAGCAAAATCACAAGTATACCTACAGAAGCATGTATAGAGAATTCACCACCCTCAAAGAAGCCTTCAACCTGCAAGATCAAATTCACAAAAGCTCACAAGAACAAACATTAAATGGATCAATTCACGTTGGGTTCACCAAAATGTTTATACTAAAAATTAAGAAATACATTGTAATGGATCTAATAAGCAACTACAAACTCTTACCTATTCCAAATTCTCAAAATTCAATCAGCAATAGAGAAAACAATCAAATTCAACAAAAGCTTAAACAAATGAATCAAATGCAAACCAAATGTTGAACTCTTACAAGTTCTTCCATTGTTCTTCTCCTTTTTGTGTAGTGTATGGTTGCTCTCTTAATCGTGACACAATTCCTACAACATGATAGCACAAAAATATGAAGATTGCGGTTGTCCATGAATGAGGATTGATGTTTATTTTATATATTTTTTCAATTTTGATGAACTATCGGGGTTGAAAGTTTAGTAGAAAGATCAATGGTTGAGGATGGTTGAGACAGAGTAATTGGGAGATGATTAATCATGTGACTGAGATTGATTGATTAGTCAATTGGATTGATTGATCTATTACGAGAGATGATTATATTGTCAACTAAATTGATCGAGCATGAGGTGGATTCATTAACTCAGTTAGAAAAAGTGATTGGGAGTTCAAGTAAAAGCTAATGACAGTCAACAAGAGGGAGCAATTAGCCATTTTAAACATGCATTGTAGGAGAATAAATAAAATCATTTTATTTATGTAGGATGAAATTTGATTTTTGAAAATGAACAATTTAATAAGTTAGACAATTTATTTGATTGTCGAGCATGTAATTAATAAATTAAATAATTTAGAGTAATTATTTAATTGTGAGAGGGGGATAGAAATTGATACATAATTAAATAATTTTAATCATTTAATTAAAGTGGAAATAGAAGAATAATTAAATAATAATAAAATTATTTAATTATGGTATTAGAGGGAAATTATGATTTTGAATTTGAATTAGAAGAAGGATGCTGAATTAAATAAATAATTAAAATTATTTAATTAATTAGAAGTAAAATTAGTAAAATAAGCGTCTCAAGTGTTATGTCAATTTTAGGTGTCTACAAGTTCTTGTCTTACCACCATCAAGACTCAATGTACCCTTTCTAGCAATCCTAACAACATAGTTGTTACTAAGGGTAACATCTCAACCATCATTTTTTAAAAATCCATGAACTTTCTCTTATCTCTAGTCATGTGACTTGAACATCCACTATTGATAATAAAAAAATTCTTCTCCTTTTGGGTATGAAGAGCAGTTTGAGCCACCAAAGACTTCTCAATCTTCTACTCTTCTGATTTCTTCTTGCAATCTTTTCCAAAGTATTTGTTTAGATTAACAAGGTTGCTTCCTTTGACTTTTAGCATATGACAACTCATAAAGTTGCTTCTATAGTTTCTTGCAATATGGCCATAGTTGTTGCACTTATGACAAATGATATTAAAGTCAAACAACAAAGAAAACACATTTTTTCTAAAAAAGTTGTTTCCTCTAATTGGACCTTTCCTATAATCCACGGTCTTATGACCAAAATGATTGCAATTAAAATAGTAACAAAAAAAAGAATGATTGAAACTAGCATTGATTCCTTGTCCTCTTGGTGCCTTTCTTCCAAATCTCCTATACTATCTCCAGACCTAGAAAAATCATCATTCATATTTTTGCTCTCTTTAGCTATCACAACTTATTCTCACTTTGAACTTCTAGATCCATTTTTTCTTTTGGATTCACTCAGTCTCACTTCAAGGATTTTTCTACACTCTTTTCTTTATATTCTTCAGTAAAACAAATGGTGATTTTGATATGGCGGCCTCTGATTTCCAATAACTAATCCAACATCTCTATACACTTTCCAAATTTCATACTCGATTATTTTCTTTTGCAAGATATTTTCTCAATGCAACAATCTATGCCTCTAGTTTCTCACAATCCTTTTCTTTGTTTAATAGCCTCTCTATCAACACTTTTTCAATCCTTTTTTGCTTCTTCAATCTCAACTTTCAATTAAATGATTGTCCTTTCCGCTTTCTCAAGTTTCTAAGTCAATTTCTCAGATATCCTCTCTTCTTCATCTATCCTCTTTTTTAATTCCTTTAACTCGTCCATACAAAGCAACTCTTTCACAAGATCATTTTCATCATCAGCATATGTTGACTTCATTTTGGTATTGCTAGCTAGAGTCTCCCTAGCCATGAATAGAGATTTCTCACCATCATTCCCAATAGTGTCTTGATCTTCCTCTTCATTAGACGATCCACTATCTTCATTCACAAAGAAACTCTTCTAATTCTTGTTAAATTTCTTCTTCTTATTAAAATACTTTTTGACATTCTTTTGACCTTCATTGTAAGAATCTTTATAAAGACACTTAGCCATAAAATGTACTATCTCACCATAATTAAAGAATTTTAAAGGCAACTTACCTTTATAGTTACCAAAGCCTCTTTGAAATATTCTAATAAAGTTCACTTCTTCCAAATGTAATTCTTCATCAAAATTTGACCCATCTTCTTTTTTAGATGCCTTGAAAGCAACCTTCTTCCTTGAGGATTAGTCATTATCAAATCTCATCTCAAAAGTAGTTAGAGACCCATGTAACTTGTCAAAATTCAACATGCTCAAATATTTAGCTTCTTCAATAGCAACCACCTTAGGACCAAATATTGGTGGTAGGGATCTATATATCTTGTTGAACACACCACAATTGAGAAGGGGGGGGTGGATTTAGTCTGAATCAATTCTTTTCAGATCTATATAGCTATTAACCTTCTATTGTAATTGAAAATCATGAAAGCACAAAGCATATTCAATACATAAACACCAAATTTATGTGGAAAACTCTATAAGGGCAAAACCATGGTAAGAATCACACAATATAATAAAGACGATTTCAAGGTTTTTAGGCTCACTGCCAATGAGCAATATGCACTCGATGACCTTGTAATTCTAAGGCACACAACCTTAGGGAAAGATACAAAGAGACTTGCAAAACTGATATGCATTATATCAGGGAAAGATACAAAAGTCTTCAAATAGACTCACTTTCCACAAACAGATAAGAGAAATAGCTAAAACTGAAATGGTTAAGATCTCTTGATCATAAAATTGACCTTGAACCTTGGTGTCAAGCCAAAAATATCATGTCAAGTACATATAATCACAAATATTGTCTCTAATCACTATTGCTCTGAAGATATTACTATTAGGGAACTTCTCAAATGAATTTTGCACATCACCAACATAAAATCTGCTTGAATATTATTCTCATCCACTTTGCAATGATTCAAATTCATTCCATTACTCAACACATACAACTATACATTATTATATACAAAGTTCATCAAAACCCTCAATTAGGTCAGACAAGACATAATATGAAATACGATCAAAATTAGATCATTCGAACCTAAAACAATCACATCGGTCCTCTCTAGAAGATAAAGGGGACCCAAACACATCATAATAAATTAATTCAAGTAGATAACAGTGAACCACATGCTACCATTATCTCCAAGATTAGTGCCAAATGAAATGTGTAGAAATATATAAAACACATCAATCTGTTAGCCCACAGACATCTTCCAATGCAAATTACTAAGTGTGGATCACTGCACGCCATCATGCAATCCATATCAATGATCTAACTCATCCTCCAAAATATTCTGGACCAAAAGAGTATACTTTGAACAAGGTAGATCAACTAGAACAGTTGAGACTCAACACAACAGAGCATGTCAAGCACATACCAACATAACTAACTTGCAAATCAAAACCAAAACTTAAACATTGAACTGAAATGTTGCACAAACTAAATTAACATATCCTCCAAATTGCAACCGTTGGATCCATAGATTCGGAAGCCACCTAGTAATCTCTAAACTAGTTTGACAGACAACCTTATTATTAGAAAACAACAACAAGTAACCTCATCATCTAACCAATCAGAGGACTTGCACACGTAATAGCACATCATTCACAAAACATAAATATTATATCCAAATTTGCATTCATGATCTTCACAATCTGGAAGGATGCAAAAAATTCTTCCACTTGAACATTAAATAATGTTTCCTACATATTGAAACTTCTTGTATTGTAACCTTCTGAAACCAAATTATGTATGCAAAACATCAATACTAGGCAACATGATATTAGTCTTATATGTCATTCCTAGTCCTGAATCATATACAATACTAAACACTTGCAATAAAATAAAACAACAACTAGGAATGACATATAAGACTAATATCTATGAAAACACAATGCATCAACAACCATAATCTTTGAGTTTTCATACATCCATATCATAACTGAACATCTATTGCATACTTACACAAACCAATTGTGACAAACCAAACAAGGTACCATTTTCTACACATAGGATATAAATACTCTTTTTCAAATAATAAAGCTTACTCATCATTACTATCAAATAACATACCGATTCACTTTTCCATACAAAAAATATCCACAAATGTAGATGTCAAGAAAGCCACAGACAAAAACAACAACACCACCATTAGACAAAGCATCAACATCTAAACCCATAATTAACAACATCTACACTAGTATTTCCAAATCATGTAGCCTGCATGACTGATCATATCAACTAAGAACCATACAAATGATCAACAACTAAATCATCAAATCATCAACTAAAATACATTATCTGATCACCAAGAAAATCATCAATTGAAACATAGATAAATCATAAAAAAATTAATTGAAACATAACAAATAAACATCAGATAAATTATCAACTCATCAAATGGATTTGGAATTAGACAATCATGAGACAGGTAGACCAAAATCAACATCAGTGAAATGGATCAGCTACATCAACTGATTATGACAAAACACCAGGCAAGTTTGACATCAATGACAACACAATAGAGCATTGTTCAAGTTTCCAACATATCTTCTATACAATAATTGTTTCTTTTAGTTCTACACCTAGTCCTCTAATTGAACAAACTATCTCATGAACCCAAAGCAGAAATGGGACAATATTTCCATCCTTCTTTTCTTATACATTCAAACTAAGCTTTGTAATTTTTAATTTCACCACTTTAACATACTTAGAGCTAGTCAAACCTCAAATAATATTATTCCTAGCCTTGGAACTATTTTCACAATCTTTCTTACCAATCTGATCCCTTGGGGGACTGTCAAGGATCTCATATGCATCCAATAGAAATTGCTAAACCTCAAATATTAAATCCATCAAATAGGATTCCATTCTTCCACATGAAAAATCATAATTTTATCCATCAAACAAATGAGCATGGTTTAAGGACAAACCATCTTGAGAAATTGAGCGTGTCATCTCAGATCTACCTCAAGTTATTAAGTTTCATCCAAAGAACCTTGCTCTAATACCAGTTGAAGGGCACAAAATATACTAAGAGGGGTGGTGAATCAATATATCCAATTTCGGCTCAAATTAAACATTAATTACCATTGATAACTTCTCCGAGTAATGATCAAAATTTAGAAAATCAACTTAACTCGAATTCTTTACTAATGTAGCAGTTAAACAACATAAACAAACACACATTCACACAATGAACATCATATATACAAAAAAAATCAAGGTGGGAAAAACCAAAATGAGAATAGTTTCTTGGATCTATTGCCCAAATCTAGCCTCAAAAAAATAATGAATAACTTGCAATAATTGAGTAGGAACATACCTACCAGAGACACCAACCGCTATGCCCAGATCTAAGCATCAACTTAGCAACTATGACCTCAATCTCAATAGTAAGAATGATATGAATTAAGGATATTCAAATTTAACACATAACTTGGATGTGATTTGATCAACCTTCCAACACTCTTCTACATAGAATATGATATTCTGATAATGACATGCATGAATCAAGATACTACACTCAACATTATTCTCAAATTCAAAAGTACACTCAGGAAATTAATTTAAAACACAAATATATATGTATTAGAACTTCAATTATAATCATAAGTCGACCCAATACATAAATAACCATTTTCAAGTCGGCCATACAATATCTTCTTCTCCAACAATGTAATAGGTTAGGTATAGTTAGCCAACATGCTACTCAAAACAAATGAAAAATACCACATGCTTCACAAGTTAGCTTAATCTTGTCCCAAAGTATGTCACTTACAATCTCTAGTGGACGTACATGCTACAACTCATTTGGAAGCTAACTTCATCAAATGTGTAATAGGTTTGGCCCAAAAAGATCATATATAGTTCCACACAAGGGAACACATCTTGAAAATCGTACTATGGATCTATTTTGTCCCAAAGTATATCCATTCAAAATCTCTATCAGCACACACACAAAACTATTGTGATATCATTCTAGAACATAAAATAACTCAATCAACGACATGAGAACCAGACTGACAAAAAAAACATTAAGTTTTGTTGCATCATAACTTTGAAAACTGTAAATACTACTAAAAAATGTGTAGAAATACTCTTCTTTCAAACCACATGACATAGCTCCTAAGAACAATCAAATGTGGATTACAATAGGTTAATAGACCAAGCTCACTATCTAGGTAATATAATTCAATCACTCTGAATAAGACTTCTAGAACACTTCCACCAACATGATTAGATGCATCATGATATTACAGACTTATCCCAACTGATTCCATCATCATATCAACCAATAGTACTATCGTAACTCAAAATTCTATGACATGACAAGATAGTGATACATTTTCTTCAACATTTTGGGTGTCATACAAGTAAGCAACATGTCTAATATTCAACTTGATAACTTATGTCCAACAATCTCCCTTAGTGACAACATCCTTTGACATCAATAACAACATTTTTCCAACAAACATACACAAAATTACTTTAAGGTGGGGGCATATATTCCTCTATATGTTTTCTTATGTGCACATATTATGAGATTGGTTGTACACAATGACTAGACACCATGAGCTTGTTTGTACTACTACAATATCCTAACAATATTTCCTAACAAACTGAGAGTTTTCCTTGGCCTTATAATCTTTTTTGGTGTGAATCTCACCTAGCATAAAACAACTTTCTAGCCCTTATGAGACATTCACTTGTTCATGAGACCCCTAAGCATAACACAACTTGTTAGCCTTGTGACTTCTTGTGGACATGTATCCCAATAACTATATGTGGATCTTACTAGCATTAGAGGCCATTCTTTGCGTGTTGTAACATGACTCCTAGTAAATATTTGTGGATCTTACTAGTCTTAATGTCATACCTTGTATTGTTTGATATGGCTCCCACTGAATATATACAAATCTTTCTAGTCCTAGATGTCATGCCTTTGTGTTTTTAATTCTCCAAGAGTGTTACTATTGTTTATCATATTTCTCACTTTGTACTCACCTTTTATCTTGATAAGATCCTAAGTCTTGGGGCTTAGTGTCTTGGCAAACTTTGTTTTGTCTTGTCTCTTTTTTGGCTTGATGAAAAAACCTTTGGCTTTTTCACACTTTATCGATAATACAAGCATAAGTTCATACTCCCAATAAAGTGGGGGCTAAATGTAGTGTAGTAAATTGTACCCCTTTACACATTCACACTTAGTTTAGACCCACTCTGGTGGTTATTCCTAATGTGTAACTAACTTATGCCTTAGTGTACTTATTTTTAGGGTTGTTTCTATTAAGTTGATGCATTCCCCTATTCACAACCTTTTTACGGGCTCAAACTACTAGGACTAAGGCACCCAATGCCTCTACCCAATTATTTTGGCCCCAAATTTTGAAGTACGAATGTTGGCTTCACAAGTAGTGGGAATTTGCCCTTCAATGTTGTTCTCCCCAAAAATTAAAACTAAAAAGGTGTAAGTTGCATATAAATACAAATCCCTTTTTTATTTCAAACTAGAACCTATTAATAATTCAATTAAGCATAGATCTAAAATCAAGGAGCAAGAAGCATTCAAAAATACATCCTTGTTACAACAACCATGATTAACTTCATTGTGTTTCTCCATGATGAAGACATGCATTAGATTTTTTAGAAACATCAAGCCTTATGTGATACTTCATGCCAACAATTTTATTTTTAAGGTAATATTCTTCAATTCAAGCATTTCCACTACTATTTTAACTTCTTTCCTTTTGAGGCTAATCTCTCTACTAAATGAATCACAATTTTTTATGGAGGTAGGAAAACTAACACGAGGGTTGACTCAGGAAAACCCTTATACAACAAAATCATTCTTTTTCATTTTTTATGTGTGTGTATGTTATCAATGAAGGATGCACCCTTGTTAAGTTACCAAATCAACTACCTGTTGTAACATGGGATGGTCTCATAGAGCCTGGGCTCTAATAGTTCAAACACATCTCTCGAAAGGGATGGTTCTCTTAGATCTTGCCTAAACTAAATTGAACTGCTAAGTTGACAAATAAAAGGGAAAAGGGATGGCTTGGAATGAACCTACTTCTACTAGACTAATGCACCAAATAATATTGTGACCTACACTAAACAACATACACATATACAAATTTCATATGTCCTTGCATAAGTATTTCATGACTAGGTTTGATATATAAGACAACATTTAGAAGGAGTTGGAAACATTGTCACAACTAAACCTTTTTTCCTTAAATGTTTAAACAAAAGTAATGAAATGCAAAAATACATATATTTTGCATAAAGGCAACAAAGGTAGGATAGAAATCAAGGATAAAATAGTATCGTCACAAGATTACATTAACTATCTTAAGATAATTTACACAAAAAAAAAACTTTGAGAAGGTAAATAATTTAATATTTATTGAACAAAAGGTACCAAAAAATTGAATACAAGTATGATTTCTAACTTATTTAACTAAGAAAATTTGAGTTCTACAAATATTTCTAGAGTTACAATGTTGTTCTAATAGAAAAGAACTACTCAAAGTTATAATGCATATCTAAAAAAAGTGAGAACTAATTGAAAAATTCTCCTAGGTGTACTATATCTCCTCTCATGTGGGAGAGAAACTAGGATGTGTATTAAAGGAAATTGATGACTATTCTTACTTGTGTTGGTAATTTGACCTACATTTAGGTGTTGTAAAATAACTTTTCTTATTTTGATTCCTTTGGAGACTCCAAGGTTGCACTGGATGATCTAATTTTGGATTTTTTTCATATTCTCCTGCTTTGCTCGCTTTGAATGTGTTGGACTCAATGAACATTGAAGGGGGGGGGGGGGGTGAATCAGTTTTTTATAATTAGTAGACTTATTAATCTGATTCTTAATCCATTGGATGCACAAGAAAGAAAGTAATATCCAAAAATTCAAAACAAATAACCAAATAACCATAACACCAAAAATTTTACGTGGAAACCCTGAAAGGGAAAAACCATGGTGGGATTTGAACCCACAATATTATTATACTATGGCTAGAAGTATGATAATATTACATAAGGGGAATGCACTTGCATTCATGCACACTGCCTAGAGCTCACTTCTCAATTACAAAAGGGCTACAACCCGGAGGAAGGCTCACTTCCTTATAGACTAATACATAATGTTTACAATAGTGAATGAACTGAAGTATATCATCTAACTAGGCCAAATCGCAGTCTTGGTTAGGCTCATATTGTCTCCTACACCTGATCTATCTCTCTGCTCAATTTTCCTGCTCTGTCACTCATCGGACCACCAAAACCTTCAATCGCCTTTACCAAACTCACAAATTTGCTCATACAGACTCTCTTCACTCATTACATCTTTCAAAATGATCAACCAAATCAATCTTATATCTGCACCAACAAAAAGAATCATTAACCATGTCAGCCTCCAAAAACCGCATAACACGCAATATGAAACGTGTATCACCAAATCAGCTCAACCCGTCCACAAATCCAAATGTGGACCAAAACAAGATTATAATAAGCTTCCCATAAGTTGGCCCAATCACCGAAATCATCCCTAAGATTCCGTAACACACATTACACCAAAATAACTCTGTTCTAATTGGGATTACCGAATATCGAAGCTCTAAACATGCACACAATAACCCAAGATACTGGGATCATGAAATAATATATCTCAAACCTTGAATCAACTACCTAGATCTTCGCAACCAAAATTACAACACCAATGCCAATCTATACACCATGATCTCATGTTCTACCAGTTACTATGTTCCACCTTCTGGACTTATGCCTTATGAGCAAAATGACTTTCGGTAAATCAGATCCATGCACACCAGATGTGGTTACCAAATCGAATTTCACTCAATAACAACCCCTAAGCATTATTCATGCATCAATCATCACTAGAATAGTGTCTCTTTCCAACAATCTCCCCCTTTGGCATTGATGGCAACACTGTGAAAAATGAACTGTACACTCAAAACTACTCAAAACTACAAAACTTCAAAAAGTCAAACTCCCCTTGAGAAATAGAACCATTTTTCACTCTTCTCTCTCCCCCTTTGACAATAATCCCAAAGATAGGAATCCACCAAAATCTATATACATAAATATGTACAGTTGCTCACAAAAACTTGAATATGTCTGCAAAAATTGACCTAAGGGACAACAAATGATTATCCCATGCCTTCTTTAAACTCTCTAAAATACTTATCATTCTCCTAAAAAGGTAGGCATGCATATCTTCTTCTCTTTTATCTGTCGGAATAGGCTTATCCAGTGCATCCTTAGCATCCTGCATGCTACTCATCAAAGAATCTATCGGTGTAGTGATAAGACTTCTCAAATATGACACTCTACCCAAAACTCTTTCCTTTTCTTGATTTAGATTCTTAATCCTATCTAATATAATAACTTGGGGTTCAAAACTACTAGCTGGTGCCAAATGATGTGCATAAGACTGAGATACATTAGCTAGCTGACCTTCACATTCCTTTATTTTCTTGTTAATGTTTATAGTTAACTTCAGCAAAATTAGACATGCCTTGTATAACCGACCGCCTTCATCAAGGGCATCCTGAATACTTTTCATAACAGTCACTAAAATAACTCTATCATCTTTAAAAAATATCTTAATCTCATAGCATTGAATTGATTCAAAATTTTAGCTTCTGCAGCCTTCTCCAAAGACTCAAAATGGGAACCCACAACATTCAACAAACCTTTAAGCTTACCAAATGGATCGGGTGAGTCCAGTTTGAAAGATGACATTATTTTCTGCAATAGGTCTCCTACCAATGATATCAACTCTTTGTTAGTAGAATGGGACTTAATCAAGTCCTCATTGGCTTTGGCTTGCATAAGAGTTGCCAATTTTAATGCTTGAATGAGAGATAAGGTGCTCAGGTCAATCGGCCCTTGACCAAAATCATCTGAATCTGTAGCAACTTGTTTCCCTTTGACATCAACAGTGTCTCTTGCCACTATTTCTAGAGCCTGATCTGCCTTCCCCTCTCCTTTCTCCTTATTTGCAACCTTTGCACTCTCATCGTTTTCACCTTTCTCACCACCATCCTTGTCCTTATCTACTGTTTACTCAGCTGAATATTCTAAAATGACTTCAATCACCAGAGGATCCTTTACAGTGTCACCAGAGTCATCAATGTTATCTGTGTTTTGTACCTTGGGCTTCTCTTCTGGAGTGGCTTTCTCAGATGATTTATCCTTTCACTGGTCAAGAACAATGACATGAACTTCCAAAACAAATGTGTCTATAGATGGTTCTTCTAGATTCTCATCAACTCTTTGATCTATCAAAAAATGTGTCAAAATTGCTTCAGTCTCCTTGGTTACCTCATCTATCTTGCTAAGCATAATCTTATTCACCCTCTTCTTACTTCAAAATTTATCATTTGCAAGATTCAATAATCTAGCAACTTCATCTCTAGAAATAACTGATGATAGATTTACTAGTACATACTCCTTTATTTTCTCATCCTCAAGACTTGCAGTATGCCTTCTCGCATCCAAAATGTCATACAGGATTTTAGGGATCATGGATGAAAGTTATATCAATGTCTTACTATAGACATCCATGTATTCTACAACTTCTTCCTCAATTGCTCTCTGATCTTTATCATCAAAATTTTCATAATATGTAGGCACATTCTTCAAATTTCCATCCTTAAGAATTTCATCAATTAATTCTCTTAGAGTCAATGGGGGCTCAATTTCAAATGTACCTTCAATTTTACCAGATTTGAGAGCTTCATCTATCTCTAACTTCTTCTTCTTGCTTGCTTTGTCTTTTTCAGATGGCTCAGTTTTTGCCCTTGGCTTCTTTGATTGCTGAACTCCACTGGATTGTGGCTTCTTTACAACTCTAGCATAGGTGGCTAACTTTTTCACCTCTTTCACTGCTTCATCAGATTTTGTCTCTATGTCCTCGGCAATGGTAGAAACATACACTCTTTGGGGTTTCTCCTTCTTCCTTTTCTTCGCTCCACCGGATGATGTTGTATGTGGCTTAGGTGGAGGAATGGGCTTTTGAACACTGGAGGTAGGTACAGACTAAGACTGTCTAGGCTTTGATTGCTTCATAGGAGTGGGAACAGGTTTAGACTTATTAGGCTTAGCCATGTCCTCCTCCTTCAGAATGTTTTGTTCTCTTTTCCTTTGCACAACCTCCTTAAATAGACCCATTTGTTTTCCCAACTTTTTAACCTCCTTTCTCACTTTCCTCTTCCTTGCTAGTTTGGTGAATTTCTTGTGCAAGTCTAAGTCTTTCTCTTTGTATGTTCTGAACCTTTCTTCCTTATCATCCATCAGTTGAATCAACACGTATTGAGCATATGCATCAAGAGTGGTTGCATCCACTTCATACCCCATGGGCACGATCCAGATAGGTCTTGACTCAACTACCTCCATATGACATTGATCCTTATCAACCATGAAGTAGCTAGTTTTCTTGTATTTCTCAACAATCTCCTTAGCGATCGTCTCTCTTCTTTGCATTGTGGCTTGAAATGATTTGAAGTATCCCCATAAAGTATATTTCTGTGCAACACTATCACCTAAACCCTAAAATCCTTCCTTTATGTAAACTACCACTGGTTTATCATAACCCCATTGAATCTTGCCAATACTGGGGATCTCATTTAGGAAATACAGTGCTAAGCAAACAATCGAGGAAACAAATTTGAATATGTGCTTCTTGTCTTTCTTTATCTTCTTTATATTTCTCAACAAATCACTGAGAAGTACTACACAAAGATCATACCTTTTGTCCCCCTTCAACATTTGATAGGCTGCACATGTTGTAGTGCCAGATACAAAATTCTACCTGCTAGATTGATATATCTTATATCCAGTCACCATTGAGGCAAATCTCACATCATGCTCAATGATATCGCTGATTGTCATTGATCGACTATCAAATTGGGATCCGGTAACAACTGTTACTGTAGTATTTTGAACTTTTCTCAAACTGGGGATCTCATTGGTTGCATTCAAACATGTAACTGTTTGAATGACTTGCTTGGTAAGATTATGAGGTTAATCCAACCACATGAAATCATCATGGATTCAACTCAGAATGCAGCAGACCCATTTAGGTTCATCGAAAACTGGGAAATGAATGAATTGAATGAAACCCTTGTTCTGCAATGACTTGAATTCCTGCTTCAAATCACCCATACCATCCATAATATGCTTGGTATATAGTGACAACAAATCCACATTTCCAAGTTCTTTGATGTTGTAGTGGATGTATGCCCTTATATCCTCTTTATGAAGCACACCATAAGGAACAAAGGAAAATGCACCTTCTGGATTATCTTTAGTAGATTTGAATGAGTGCCTCTTGAATATGGGCCTTTTGCTATCAGTAATATCAACAACAAGTGGATTCGCAATACTAGATGTAGATGCAATCACAAAAATAATGTATGAACATATAGCTCATGTATGAATAAATACCTTTTCAATCACAACTAGATGCAAGGAATCTTTTGACGAATTTCTTCAAGCTCAGATTTCACTGCAATATCTCATTTTGCTTTGCTGCACTGCTCTTACTCTTCATTCACAATGTGAAAAATGAATAGAAGAATGCCCTTTCATCTTTTGAAAACCTAAATTTTAGTTGTAATAAATGTACAACCCTAAAAGCTTCTGGATACCTTATTTTTCTTGAATTCACTCACCAGAATCTCAAATCACCTTGAATTCGTTCGGTTATCAACTATGTTGCGCACCCACCAACAACCCCAGGGAACTCACACTAACAACCTAGAAATGAAGTAATTTTTTTTTTGTTTAGCTAATAAGTTTCCATTAACCTTATCTAGGCAGCAAGATCACATATTAATACACTTAAATCATCTTAGTTGAATCTTATATTAAATGTCTAATATATTTTGACACAAGCGGAAACATGCTTATAAAGTCTCAAATAGTTCCCTAGGGTATATTGACGGCACCACTTACTTACTTACTAACTTAATGATTCGTAATCCATACATTAGATTTAGAATCAACAATCCTACAATCTACATGCTTACATGCTGCAGGAAACCTACTCCTTATATGCTAAGGATGAACTAATACTACCATAATTAAAATGTTCCTATTGCTACCCTTACACATAATGCATACTAAATCCACTTATACTCTTTAATGATTATAGTACCAATCATACATCACTTATCTGTTACAGCCATGATACTAATAAGCTCTTAATCAAGTGTGGGCTATACATTTCAGAATTATACAACTACCTACATTGCATTCACATATACATGAAATCACACCATTAAATATTTCTACATTACAACATAGATCTAGCTACATATACAAGTCTTATACCACATAAATATTTAACTTTCTACCCAAATCTATTTCCATAATGAATTCATATATACAACTTGCTGAATATAGTACAACATATGGCAAATTACAACATAAGAGTTGGTTCTTTACACATACTTAATATGATGATATAATAATGAAACATCCAAAAGTCTATACTCTTCACATAGTTACAATGCTGCCCAAAAGATGGCATGACAATTTCCAGCTAATGATAAATAAGAACCTACATGCTACTATTACATAATCATATATACATGAGGCTTACTCAGCCTTACAAATGGTTCCTACATTATTACAAATTATTACAACTCATATGACAAGAAATATAGTACATAAATCTGCTCCAAGGAATCCATAGCCATCACGAAGAAGATCCAAATCCATGCACAAGAAGAACACCAACAGGAAGGGAAAAACCCCAATGGAAAAAATCTCCAACCACCCGACCAATGTGGAACCTATAAGGAACCACCACCCGAGCTAGAAGATGTTGTTAGGTCCCAACACACACACTAAGCCTAGGTTGACACTTCTACCAAAGGGACTAACACCAAGAAAGACTTCCTAACACATGAACCAACATTGATGCAATAACAATAAGAAAATTGCTAGAGGCTGACCAAACATCAAGGCATAAGAGCAAATGCAAAAAATTAAGGGACTCATGTACAAGGGAGTGTCATCACATGCCATACCAAAAACAAGGCTCTAGCCTAAGGGAATGCAGAGCCATCTCAACCTATGAGAAACCAAGGGAGATTGGCTTACCATCTCCACAATCTTCTCATGATCAACCTAAAACATCCTCCCTAGGACTTAGTCACGAGGCACCATCATTTATTATATTTTTACTTATCTAACTACCTAAACCCATTCATTAATTAGTCACCACTTAATTAGTCAAGGTAAACTCCCTTACGCCCAAGAGGTCTGGACTTCATGCATCCTTACAAGGAACCTCATGATAGTCCATCTCTCGTGACCTTGGGTGTCGCAAAGGAGTCCACTCCCTTACATGGACCCAAAATCAGCATAACAAGAGGCTCTAAGTAACAAAATTAAATCTGAAATGCAACATCAAATAACGACAAATCATGTATACAAACTTATAAAAATGAACATCAATACACAAAAGAGTTGATCCTCTTGACCAAAAGATACATAAACCAATTCATAAAACTGCTACAACCAAATCAACAAAAAACTAGCAAGGTCTTCACACTTCTTGTCCTAAAAATCAGCAGCATCACAAAATAAATTCCATGGCAGAACATCATGAGACAAATTCAAAAAATCAATCAAATCTTACGTCCAAGCAATGGCATCAAAATCTAAACATGAAAATCAATCTGAAACACCACAAACACAAGACAACCTTTGGTATTTAAAATACAACATGATGCATTACACAATAAGATCTTCACAAAGAAAACAATACATACAAATGGGGCAGCATTTGCAATACGCTTAGCCCACACTATAACTCGCAGGCTTCAATGAAATCACAACTGGACTTAACATTGACCATTAAAACCCATGAACGTCAATATGCGTAAATTCGCATAACAAAATAAACCACCAAATCACTATAGAACTAAAATCACAACATCTTCTTTTGCCCAAGACAAATCTGAAAATATACTAAACCAAGTAAAATGCTGAACTGAAAGCATAAGTTAAATGTACAGACTCATTTATAGACCCATCGATTGATATTTGGTTCAACACTCTAAAATCTAATAAGATAAACAACAGTATAATAACAGGCATATCGAATGGCAAACCCATCTGGAAAATGTGAATAGAAACAAAAATAAATAAATAAAATTATAAAGCTCACTGCTGTCTCGACATGCATTTCACCCAGCAATAGGCATTCCATGGCATCACACAACATGTGATGCTTGGTGCAGAGTGCCCACCACATTATGGTGGTGGTGCTGCACCCATCACGACATGGTGGTGTAGCTCCACTCACCATGTTGTGGAGTGGTGCTTGCACCCTCCAGGACATGGGAGGTTCCACAACACTCACCCTACCGTGAGTGGTTATAGGAACCACCATGACATGGTTGGTGCTGCTGCACCTTCCATGTTGTGAGGGGGTGCAAAGCACCTACCATGACATGGTGGTGGTGCACAACACACCACCACGTCATGGGTGGTGCTAAGCACTAAACCCATGGGTGGGTTACCCAAAACACAACAACAACCCAACAAATGAAACACACCACCACGTCATGGGTGGTGCTAAGCACTAAACCCATGGGTGGGTTACCCAAAACACAACAACAACCCAACAAATGAAAAGAAAGAGGGGCGACAGGGCAAGCGACTATAGGAAGAAACAAATAGAACATGGGGGTAGCACACAACCAACAACCCATCTAAAAGAAGTGATATAAATATATTTTCCCCAAAATAAAAAAGAATACTATGATAACAATAAGCAATACACCCCACTGTAAATTACATAATGCATAAAGATGGTTTTAACAGAGAAGGACTGATAAATAAAAATGGATATCAAACAACAAGCATTCTTTCTAATTCTTTGGATTTCAAAATAATAATACAAAATCTCAATCCCAATAAAGACACTCAATCAACAAGATCACAAACAATACAAGGAAAGAAAAAGTAAACAAGAGGCCAACCTCTCTCCTATGTTACGAAAGAGAGCCTCTAATGAAGAATTTGGACCACTGCTCCCAGGTACAACACAGACCCTTCAATCCATGAAATCCAAATCCTACGAAAATGCTCCCAGCAAGAAAATTGCAGAAGAGGAGAAAAAAAGAAGAAATAAATCATTTATCATCGATAATTAAATAAATTAAATAATCAATCCATCACTAAATAAAAAATGATTAAATAGATTAAATAATTAATCTATTATTATAACCAATAAATCACAAATTTAAATAAATTAAATAAACTAAACAATCAAACTCACCATGCCACATACACACAACTTAGGACAACCGACTCGACATGGCAAAATTCACCAAAACTGATGACAAGGACTTATGACAACCTGGACCTAGAGTGTGGGTAGGGAACCAAAAACATCTCCAAACCACATATTTGCAATCGGGAAAGACACACTCACACCTGTAAAGCTAGGGGAGCTCGGACCTGGTTGCCTAGGAGGAATGAATGTCTAGGTACCTGCAACCCCGCAACCACAACAAAGATACATGTGCATATACATATATATGCATATAAACACATACAACACATGCAAGTAGAGGGATATCACAATGACACATCCCGCTCGCAATGAGTGATGTGGCATTGATTCCCCACGAATACAGTCAAATAGTATCCATGCAATGAGCATTCAAATCATGAAACATCACATCATAAGTAAATCAAAATAGGGTTAGTATATCCATTTCAAAATGAGGCATGATCCATAAAATCTATCAAATCACATGATAACCAAGATACCATTACCAACCATATAGAAATCATAACTAGTCATGAGCACAGTCAATAATATCAATAGTATAAGGTCATGTACTGTCTATCATCAAAATCATCAATTGAAAATGTAAGTAGTCATAATCAATGTCCATGCATCATATAAGTCAAATCATATCCATCACACAAAATAAAGGTCCGAACAAGTCAATTCAAAATGAAACAAGAGTCTGCTCAAGAGCGGGCATTAGATCCTCCCCCCTTGCCTAGGCTTACTCTTGGAAGCCTAAGAACAAGTAGGGGTGCAACTCTCTCATCCGCACTGCATCCTCCCAAGTGGCCGATGTATCATCATTTGGGTCCCATTGGAGCCTTACCTTCTCTATTCCCCAACCTCTATGGGACATCTCTCTGTGCTGAAGAAATTTTCCCATCTACGACCTCCAAATCATTCCAATCGAGAACATGTGATATGTCAGGATGGTATAGTCTCAAAATAGAAACATGAAATACATCATGAAGGTGGGACAAGATGGGCAAAAATGCAAGGCCATAAGCTACAAGGCCAATCCTCTCCAAGATCTCAAATGGTCCTACAAATCAAGGCACCAACTTAGAGCCTTTTCCATAATAGATCAAACTCTTTCATGGGAGAACTCACAAAAATACCCTGTCTCCAACTGAGAACTATCTATCTATCCTGTGAGAATCTACATACTTCTTCTATTTGTCCTGTGCAACTATCATATGCTCTCTGATTCAGGTAACCTGCTCCTCCATATCCTGTAGCATCTTTGAACCAATGTGTACCCTGTCCTCTAACCTATCTCAACTCAAGGGAGTATGACATGGTCTCCTATATGATGCCTAGTAGGGGGACATACCAATGGAGCTATGGTATCCATTATTATAAGCAAATTCCACTAAGTATAGGTAATCCTCCCACCTAGACTATTGATCCATAACATACATCCTTAACATATCCTCCAAAACTTGGTTCACTCACTTTGTCTGACCATCTGTCTTTGGGTGATATGCTGTACTATAGTTCAGCTGGGTGCCTAAATTGTGCTTAAGTGTTGTCCAGAATGCCGAAGTGAACACAAGATCTCTATTTGATATAACTTTATGTGGAATACCATGCAACATGATGTTGTCTTTGACAAACATCTATGCCACTGTGGCTATTGTATAAGAGAATCTCACTGGCAAAAAGTGTGCAACCTTGGTCAACTGATCAATGGTGACCATAATAGCATCGTACCGACAAGAAGATATAGGCAATATGACTACAAAATTCATGGAAATGATATCCCAATTCCACTTGGGGATTGCATGTGAATGCAAAATCTTGCCGGATGTCAGTGCTTTGCCTTAACTCACTGACAATCAAGACAACACGACACAAAATCTGCTATGTCTATCCTCATTCCTGCTCAAAAGTAGAGTTGTCTCAAGTTTGTGTGCATCTTCTTGACACCAAGATGTGCTGAGTAAGGTGCACGATGGGCCTCCGTCATGATCAATTTTTGAAGTCCATCAAATGGAGGAACATAAATGCGTCCCATTTGTCTAAGAATTCCATCTATGGCCATGAAATATTATGAATACCTACCTTCCAAGGCTCTACCTGATGCTATCTCTGATCTGACCACATGGTACCATGAATCTGTTGGTAGTGCACTAAGAATGTGACTCCTCAAATCCACCTCCAAAGTCATTATTGAGATCCCATATCTCCTGTGGCTTAGTGCATCTACTACCACATTCTCCTTACCCTAGATGTACTCACCTCAGAATCATACTCACACAAGAATTCCATCTAGCGCCTCTGTCTAGCATTCAGATTTGGATGCGTAAATATATATTGCAAGATGCGGTGATCCATGTGCAACTCAAACCGATGCCCTAAAAGAAAATGTCTCCAACAAACCAATGCATGTACTACTGCCGCTAACTCAAGATCATGAGTGGGGTAGTTCAGTTCATGTTCTTTGAGTTTCCATGACTCATAGGCTATCGCCCTACCATTCTGCATCAATACTGCTCCTAGGCCTTCCAAGAAAGCATCCATACAAACCACAAAGTGACCTAACGGATCTGGAACTACAAGAATCTGTGCACTAGTCAACTTCTCCTTTAGTGCCGTAAAGGACATCTCACATTACTCTGACCAAATAAATTTCTTCCCTTTCCTCTAAAGAGAAGTAATGGGGTGAGCAATCTGAGAGAAATCCCGCACATATTTGCGGTAATAACCAACTAAACCCATTAAACTACGCACCTCACTGAAATTAGTGGGTGCTGACCAATATACTATTGCCCCAATCTTTGAGGGATCAACTGTGATACCCTTTCCAGAAATAACATGGCCTAAGTATCTAACCTACAACCAGAGAAACTCACACTTCACCAAATTAGCGTATAGATGATTCTTCCTAAGACACTGCAAGACCTGCCTAACATGATTCTCATTCTCCTCCACTGACATGGAATAGATAAAAATGTCATCCAAGAAAACTAGTACAAATCTATCCAAGTATGTTCTGAACACACCATTCATCAGGCTCATGAAGACTGATGGGGCATTCATGAGACCAAATGGCACAACGATAAACTCATAGTGCCCATACTTGGTGCAAAAAGCTGTCGATGTATGTCTGCCTCATGGATCCTCAACTGATGATATCCTGACTTAAGGTTGATTTTAGAAAAGACCTTTGCATCCTTAATCTGGTCAAATAAGTCATCTATCTGACGCAAAAGATGTTAGACAAAATGCACCACTGAGAGGGGGGTGAATCAGTGGTTCTCAACTCTTCTCCTTAACTATCTTTATGAATGTATATTGATTGACAAATCTAATTAATATAGAATTACCAGCTAGTGAAGAGACTAAACACAAATGCATTCACACAAAGGGCCATCACATAACACCAATATATACAAGGAAAACCCAAGATGGGAAAAACCTCGGTGAAAAATGCTGCTGGAGTCTACTGCTCCAATCTAGCCTCACAATGAATCTCTGTTACAATGTTTAGGGCACCAACCCAAGGAGCACCAACCCCTAATTTAGGGCACCAACCCATGGAGCATCAACCCCTAACTTGTTTATGGGCTACAACCCAAAGGAGCTACAACCCCTGCACTGAGCTACAACTTAGTGACTACAATGAATATTCAAATACAAAAGTAATATTTTGGTTACAAAAGAGTTTTGCAACCTCTCCATATAAATTCCTTATGATGGTGAGATACCTTCTCTGCTACACTGGTTCACTCTTTTGCTGCTCTCATCTGCTACTGCATTGCTGGTAACCTCTACTGATTCAATCTTCTTCTACCCTGCTGGATCTCCTTCTCACTGCTCTTCTCTTCATTCCTCTCAATTGTCTTCCTGTAGGTACAAGCACCTACCAATTATTTCCTCTCATGCAATCTAGTTGCTTTACCGATTGCTCAAACCATATCGCTTAAACCCTCTATTAAACCCTATCACCAGTTTAACCTTCACTCACTCAGTCACTATTATCTTCAACTATTTTCACTCTGAACGATCTAACTTTCTCTTGCGACACTCAATCACTTCACAAAAACTCTATCTTCTCCCATCCAACAACAACCTTCAATGATTTTGGCTTCCTTATTTATAACCTGGTTTTCCTGCCAAAAGCTAATTCAAATCACAGGTGGTTAGGGTTTCCTCATCAACCTCGAGGAAAACCAAATCCAATCAGATCTTGTCTGATCTGATTTCCTGGATTGATGAACTGTAACTCATCCATCAATCCCGCCATTGTCGAGCCTTTTTGATCATGCCTTCTATCTTTGGAAATCTTCTTTTGACCCTGTTAGTTAATTTCTTGCTCAATCACCAAGATTGGTCTTGTGGTTTCCTTCAACTACCTCAATCTCCTCAATCACTCTAAGATGGCTCTCCATTATCCTCCAGACCTAGATCCACACACCTCTATGACACATCCCATGATTTATGGGATCTACCATTAATATCAACCAACTCTGTAACAACCTCGTCGGTGCATATTTCATCTACTGCCACATGCAAGTATGCTACCTTGACTCCACATGGCATCCATGTTGACCAACTGCCAGCTTGGATCCTTGTGTTAGTTCAGATAGGATCACTGACCAAACACTCAACCGGTTCTTCTATTCTGTTGATTCACTAAGCTTGCCAGTATCTCACACTTTACCGGTTAACCTTCATGTTTGCACTTTGCTAAACTGTCGATGGTACACCTTAACTGGTTGCTAGACATGTCTATGCATAGCATGCTCATTCTCATCAGGTGGGAAGTCTTGTGCATCTGCACCTTGTCCATATTACCAGTGGACTTACATACCGGTAAACACTCTTGATGACACCATGCCATCAACCTTCAACAAACTCCATCTTCAATCCGACCATTTTCCTCTATCTGCATCTTCTTAGCCTTGTCTTCTTTCTGATCAGCTCAAACCATATCTCAACCAATTTGTCAGAGTGACAAACCCATCACTTTTCATTGGCATCGACATCCCAACATGCCTTCTCTATCGGTGTAGTGAATAACCTTGATTTCATGCACTTGAGGCATTCCTTTGTTTCACTAATAGATCCGGTGTGAGTCTTCATTCACCTGGCTTTTACCTCTTCTACCTTATCTCATAGAACTATGGTGCACACTTTGCATAATAGGAGATAAGCTCCACTTACCGTTGGTGTGACAACTTGTCATCTACATTATGCAATGCACTCATGTGACTTCCCTATTTGTGCAACACATCTTCAAACAGGGACATGTGACCAGGTGTGGGCACATTCACTATCAATCATCTCTTCACATGGTGATTGCATCTTCATCTGGTGGGAGTCCTACTGTTCTGGAACCTTACAACATACCAGTGACCAGTTCATCCTTATCCTTCGGTGTTGATGTGATTTAGGTAACATTCTGTCTCTTCATCACAAACAACATCCAAGCATCTTGCTCATTGTCAAATCTTCACTTACTAGTTGACATACTCTCCTTACTGGTGATACACTGTACCGGTAACCTTACCAATTCATCCACACAAGTCAGGCACTAACATGTGTACCAGTGACATCAGTAGTCATTCCTCTTAATGACATTTTATTTCTTACCTTACCGGTGTTTTGCAACACAAGGTGATATCAAAGATATCTCATCCTGTACTCATCCATGATAGTGTTTCACATACATCTCTTATACCGGTAGTCATCCCATACCGGTTGACATCAATGACAACACAATGCCAACAATCTCCCCCTTTGGCATTGATGTTAACTCATTTAGTATCCGACATACTACATAAACTCTCTCTCCCTTTGTATGATCCAATGGATTCTCACACATGTAGTATGCAGTATACTACAAAATATTTCTCCCCCTTTGACAACAATGGAAAAGGGCACTATCAGGATATCATTCCTTGTATTTTTTGGTCAGTGACATAATTCTTTCTCCCCCTTTATCATCGTTGGATGCATCTCCTCTTTTAATACCACTTGTTCCATTTTATCAAGTCACAACACTTGAGATGGAGGACTCAACCATCTACTGACACCAATTGAGCATGCAAATCTAATACTATTTTTTAAAACACTCAATTGTAGAAGGATGTGTCAGTGAATACTACTCACCTGTAGATCAAACTGCATTGCCTCTCATTTGATCCCAAATTTCTTTAGAATCAAATGTGATTGTACTATAGATACAACCGACCAAATGACAAGTAGATACCCTTAACCATGAAATTCTCTTGGGTATTCCTACTGCAATTTCCAACATCTGTAGTTTGGGCAGTTAGTAACCTTACAAACTCAAGCATGCCAGCTCAACATCATAAGCACTTGAACTCCCTCTGAGTCATACATCTTAGGTCCTCATCTCCGGTCAGGTCCAATACTGGGGCTCCAATCTTCACCATTTACTGGTTGAGCTGTGCAACTATGATCATCTGATAATCTTTTAGCTCCATTATTTCACCACATCCTATGACATGATCTTAGATGTACACAATGCCATATAATGTCATCATCAAGTCATAGATCAATCCGGTCAGCCCAAAAAACATGCGAGCATGCATGATCAACCACCTAGCCAACATATGTCATTCATGTCTTCATCAACACCACCCGAGACATAACTTCCCAATTCCATGCTACCGGGGCTAATGCAATAATCTCCTACCTCATTGTCTTACATAAACTGCAAGTACTTGTTAGCATTCATACCGGTAATCATCCTGCACATACCAATTTCTTATACCGATCCACTATCACTATTGGAGCACCTTCCTGTTACTCTTGACACTTTGTGTCACCTTGTATCACCTTGTATCTGATTCCAATTGTTATCTTGTCATACATTAACAAAACAATAGTGATCCAAATTTCATCAGTAGGTGTGTAGTCAACACAACCTCTACACACACTTATCATCTCATTTTCTTCTTTCATACTGGCAGCACCTTGTTCTTCCAAGTGTCCTTCTTCACAAAGGGGGTGAATGATCTAGTTCAATATACTACTCCCCCCAAGGTCTTTCATCTGCTTTAGGCCTTAGGAGATATCATCTGTGCATTGAATGCATAGTGCCGATACATAGTTGCATCCTCTTTCTTCTTCCTCCATACCTTCTTGGTCTCATTCTTCTTCCCATTTTTCAGTCATAGGAGTAGGGCTTACCTTCTTCTGCTGACGGGTCCTTGTATTTTCAAACTCTACATCATAACCATAATTAGTGCTATAGTAGCACATAGCATCCATCCCAACTTCATGATTGGGGAATCTCTTGACATACCGGTTTGACCATCTTCTTCGGGTCATGTTGCTGTGACAAGCAACCAAAACTGGTGGACCTCTTGCTCTTGCAAGGACATTTCTTCTTTGGTTCCATGTAGGTCTCTGACTTTCATATGCTCTGCATAGATTTTTCTATAGAGCATAGTTATTGTATCGACCTCCATATGGCTGCAAGTTCCTCTTCCTACATTCATCTTTTCTATGGCCAATTCCATTGAAATTATAACAAATAATATTTGCATGACCAAGATGGGGGCATGCATGTATCTACTCCTGGATACATTTTTCTCATATGCATGAAATCTATGAGATCTTAAATTATTCCTTCTAGGTCCCTTTCTAATTCATCTGCCCTATGAGCATGACCATTACATGTAAAGCAATAACCAGAGAAGGATGGCATATGACTTACAAATTTATTTTGCCATGCATGAGGAGATCTTACTGGTCCAACATATCCTTTTCTCCTTCTTTTAGGATGGATCCTGGGTTATCCATTCTTGCATTTCTTCCATCTAGTCTCTTCTTCTCCCACACTTGCTTTGTCCTATGGGCAGTAGCACTTCCTTGTCTTCTACTGGTAGGAGGTCTTCCTTTCTATCTTCTCATGATCCTACTTTTGATGAAGCTGTCTTCTCCCATCTTCCCTTTTCCTTTAGGATCTGCATTTTTTCTCCTTCTTGCAACACTGGTCTTCATTCTTGTCTTCAAGGCTTCACTGGTTGTATTTAGGTCAACCTTCTTCTGGGGAGAATTTCTAACTGTGAAGGTCTATCCCTTGTTTTCTTCATTTGAGGAGACAAACATAATGTCATTGTGAGGGGCATTCTTGCTAGTGGAGCATTCACCGACACCACTTCCTAATCCTTATGTGTCCTTGGCATTCTTTTGCTTTTTCAACATTTTGTCCAAGGCATCATTGCTACCATCAAACCAGATTCTTACCTTGAGCTCATCCTGACATTTCTTAAGGTCATTTAAGAGAATCTCCACTTCTCCAAGCAATTGCTGATCTTCATTTTTACATCTAGCCTAGATGCTAGATCTTCACACCGATACTCCTTGGTACCTTCTTATTGAGACTTCAACTCTGAGATACATTTCTTAGATTTTTCAAGGAATTTTATCAACCAGTTCTTCTCTACAATGGAAGCATTCTTGAATAGCTTGTATTCATTCCTTACTCTTCTAAGTTCTTAAAGTGCATTTATGAGCTCTCCTTCAAGATCAACTTCTGCTTCATCTTCTTCTTCACCTTCACTAAACAAATAGATCTTGCTGGCTAGATCTATTCGCCTTATCTCCTTCTTCTTCATCTTCTTCATTATCACTGCCAAACACATCATATCAGTGGGACCCATCTGCATTATCCCCTTTGGATGTATGATACTCAATATCTATCTCAGGGGCCATGAAGAGATGAGTCCCCTCATCACCATTGCTACAACAAAAATATGATTTGCCTCTGTCATCTGTACATGTGTCTGCTACATTATTCTTCTCACTCTCACAAACTGATCCATTGGTGTAGGGTTCATTTCCATAAAGATTCTTTAGTCTATCCCATAGACTCTTTTCCGATCTGCACTTATCCACCTATGAAGGAACATCACCGGTGACCCCACTAAATATAGCCTTCATGGCTTCTTCATTGCACATGCATCTTCTTTCTTCTCCAAAGCCGATGGGAGGACAAACATTTCTAGGGAGACCATTAACAACTGACATCCATACATAACACCCTAGAGAGGACAAGTAGACTTCCATTCTACAACTCCAAATAGAATAGTTTGAACCATCAAAAACTAGAGCAGGGATTGACACTAAACAAACCATTGTGTCCTTAATCCAGAATCTACCCAAGTGAGATAAATCTTGATAAATAGGGTACCTATGCTTTGATGCCAATTGTTAGAAACAATGCACCACTGAAAAGGGGGGCGAATCAGTGGTTCTCAACTCTTCTCCTTAACTATCCTTATGAACGTATGCCGATTGACAAATCTAACTAAATGTAGACTTACCGGTTAGTAAGGAGACTAAACACAAATGCATTCACACAAAGGGGCATCACATAACACCAGTATGTATGAGGAAAACCCAAGATGGGAAAAACCTCAGTGAGCAATGCTGCTAGAGTCTACTCCAATCCAGCCTCACAATGAATCTCTGTTACAATGTTTAGGGCACCAACCCAAGGAGTGCCAACCACTGATTTAGTGCACCAACCCAAGGAACACAAACCCCTAACTTGTTTATGGGCTACAACTCACTGACCACAATGAATATTCAAATACAAAAGTAATATCCTGGTTACAAAAGAGTTTTGCAACCTCTCCACATAACTTCCTTCTGCCAGTGAGACACCTTCTCTGCTACATCAGTTCACTCTTCTGCTGCTCTCATTTGCTGCTGTATTGCCGGTAACCTCTACCAGTTCACTCTTCTTATGCTCTGTTGGATCTCCTCCTCACTACTCTGCTCTTCAATCCTCTCAATTGTCTTTCTGTCGGTACAAGCACCTATCGGTTATCTCCTCTGATGCAATCTAGCTGCTTTACCAGTTGCTCAAACTATACCGGTTAAACCCTATGTTAAACCCTATCACCAGTTTAACCTTCACTCACTTAGTCATTGTTATCTTCAACTATTTTCCCTCTTACTAATCTAACTTTCTCATGCAACACTCAATCACTTCGCAACAGCTCTATCTTCTCCCATCTAGCAGCAACTTTCAATGATTTTGGCTTCCTTATTTATAACCTGGTTTTCCCGCCAAAAGCCAATTCAAATCACAGGCGGTTAGGGTTTCCTCATCAACCTTGAGGCAAACCAAATCCAATCTGATCCCCTGGATTGATGAACCATAACTCATCCATCAATCCCGCTATTGTCATGCCTTCTTGATCATGCCTTCTATCTTTGGCAATCTACTTTTTACCCTGTCAGTTGATTTCTTGCTCAATCACCAAGATTGTTCTTGCGGTTTCCTTTATCTACCTCGATCTCCTCAATCACTCTGAGCTAGCTCTTTGTTGTCCTCGAGATCTCAATCCGCACACCTCTATGACACATCCCATGATTTACGAGATCTATCATTAATATCAACCAACTCTGTAACAACCTCGTCGGTGCACATTTCATCTACCATTGCATGCAAGTCCGCCACCTTGACTCCACATGGCATCCATGTTGACCAACTACTAGCTTGGATATTTGTATCAGTTCAGATAGGATCATCGACCAAACAGTCAACCGGTTCTTTTATTCTGCCGGTTCACTAACCCTTCTAGTATCTCACACTTTACCGGTTAACCTTCATGTCTACACTTTTCTAAACTGTCAATGGTACACCTTAACTGGTCGCTAGACATGTCTATCCATAGCATGCTCATTCTCATCAGGTGAGAAGTCTTGTGCATCTGCACCTTATCCATATTACCGGTGAACTTACATACCGGTAAACACTCTTGATGACACCATGTCATCAACCTTCAACAAACTCCATCTTCAATCCGACCATTTTCCTTTGTCCGCATCTACTCAGCCTTGCGTTCTTCCTGATCAGCTCGGACCATATCTCAACTGATTTGTCAGAGTGACAAACCCATCATTTTTTATCTACACCAGCATCCCAACATGCCTTCTCTTTCGGTCCAGTGCATAACCCTGATTTCATGCACTTGAGGCATTCCTTTGTTTCACCAGTAGATCCGGTGTGAGTCTTTATTCACTTTCCTTTTACCTCTTCTACCTTATCTCATAGAACTATGATGCACACTTTGCATAATAGGAGATAAGCTCCACTTACTGTTGGAGAGACACCTTGTCATCTGCATCCTGCAATGCACTCATGTGACTTCCCTGTTTGTGAAGCACATCTTCAAACATGCACATGTGACTAGGTGTGGGCACATTCACTATTATTCATCTCTTCACATGGTGACTGCATCTTCATCTGGTGGGAGTCCTACTATTTTGCAACTTCACAACATACCGATGACTAGTTCATCCTTCTCCTCCAGTGTTGGTGTGATTTAGGTAACTTTCTGCCTCTTCATCACAAACAGTATCCAAGCATCCTGCTCATTGTCAACATTTCACTTACTAGTTGAAATACTCTCCTTACCCATGATACACTATACTGGTAACCTGACCAATTCATCCACACAAGTCAGACACTAACTTGTGTACTGGTGACATCAGTGGTCATTCCTCTTAATGACATTTTATTTCTTACCTTACCGATGTTCTGTAACAAAAGGTGATATCAAAGATATCTTAGCCTATACTCATCCATGATAGTGTTACACATACATCTCTCATATCGATAGTCATCCCATACCAGTTGAGATCAATGATGACACAATTCCGAAAAGGGATACATGTTCTTCACCATCACCTTATTTAGCTACCTGTAGTAAATGCACAATCAGAGGGAACCATCTTTCTTCTTCACAAATAACACCGGTGCACCCCATGGGGATACACTAGGACGGATGAAACTCTTCTCTAACAACTCCTCAAGTTGCACTCTTAACTCACTCAACTCTTGAGTGGTCATCCTATATGGAGCCTTAGAGATAGGATTAACTCCCGGCATAAGATCAATCCTTTAATCTATATCTCTTTGTGGGGGCATACCTGGAATCTTACCCGAGAACACATTTGCAAACTCCTGAAAGATAGGATGCTGCTACAATAACTCCTCTGTATTATCCTCCTCATCCATATCCCTCATTCTAACTGCAAATAGCTGACAAACCTTACGAACACATCTCTTCATGTGCATGGCAGAAATCATGTGAAGAGAGATAGGCCTCTGAATGCCTACAATCTCCACACTTTTCCCACTGTCATCTATACACTGTACCATAATACTCCTATAATCTATATATGCCTGGTGCAACCCAAGACAATCCATACCAAGAACCAAATCATAGGAAACCAAGGGCAAAATACGTAGATCCACTGAGGCATGAAAATCTCCCAATACTAGGGGACACCTAAGAACAAGGGAATCCACTATGGCTCTGGTTCCTATGGCTAGTTCTACCTGCCACCTATCATCTTGCTTTGTTGTAGAAAGCCCACATCTGTCTACTAAATAAGGAGAAATAAATGAATCTGATTCTCCTGAATCAAATAACATAGAAAAAAGGATACCACCTATCACACCTGATGTATCCACTATAGTGGCCTGGTGCTTGGCTTGATGGTTATCTACTGTTGCAAATACTCAGTGGGACCTACCTGAATCTTTGACAATGGGCTCTGCTAGAGCTTCCCTCTGCTATCCTATGGCCTATGATACACACTGAGGACAATAAACTACTATGTGTCCCTATTTCCCACATGCGAAACATCCTCTCCTATCTTGTACTCTGCTGCTAAATGTAGCACTTGGCTTCTAAACATTGCCTCTACTAGAGGCTAACTATGAACTCTGAGCTGGTTGAGCAGGATTGGGTCTCCTATTATGCTGCTAACAGTTGTGACTCCTATCAACCAAAATCTATCACCTCTCACAAAATTCTATCCCTATGGCTGTCTCCTCTTAAACTATTGACTACTATAGAAAGAGGTGGGGTGGCTCCTAGCCACAACTATTGATTGTTGCAGAGAACCTCTAACAACTATTCTTGTAACTGATGCACTAGCCACCTGTCCTCTTGGAGAACCTCTTGTACTCGAAGAGTGATTTTCCTCCACAATCCTCGCTTTCTCTACAATGACTTCTAAGGTCTTAGGTTCATGCATGCAAACCTCTCTACCAATGTAATGTCTAAGTCCCCACACAAAGTGCTAAATAAGCATCACCTCATCCTCTACTATTCCTGCATACTGTCTGAGCTCAAAGAACCTCCGATCATACTCATCTATTGACATCTTGTTCTATCTAAGGGTAGGGAACTCATCAATCTTATGTTGCCTCCAGTTCTCTGAGAGGAATCAGGCTCTAAACCTCTTTAACTATATCTCCAAAGTAACTTTAGTAATCTCTATTTGCAACTTCCTCTCCTCTGTATGCCACCATGTGGAAGCAAAGTCACATAGGTGAATAATAGCACACCTAGCCTTGGTGTTACTACTATACAGGTGCATAGAAAAATACCGACTCAAGTCCAGCAACTAGGTCTCCACCTCCATACCGGTACCTGAACCTTCAAAGATAGGAGGATGAGCTCTCAATAAGTCTCTCATGTGACTGGCTGCCATGTCCTCTTGATCATCAACAACTCTCCTCCTAGGAGAAATTGAGTGCTCTCTATCTTGATGCTCAGACTGGTGTGACTCCTCTTGTCTAACCTCCTCCTACCTCGGCCCTAGATGACTAAGAAGCTCATGTAGCACTGCTACTAGCTGTGTTATCGCCTCACCACCAGGCTGCTCCCACTGCAACTCACTATGGTGAGAATCCTCTGAAATGTCAGGGCAAGGATTCCTACAAGTCCCCATGCGATTTCCAGGACCATGTCCACATCCTGGTCCACATCCTCTATGCCTAACAGGCATCCTAACTCGACAAGATGCAAGAGAAATCTATTAGTCACTAAACTAGGAATTACAACAACAAACAGTAGAGATAAAGCTACTGCCTATCCCATGCTAAACATCTAACTAGCATAATGGGCTCATACATAACCAGAGTACCCAGTGTAGAACCCAAAACTCGTAAGTTATGCTCTGATACCAAAACTGTGGCACGCCTGCCAACAACCCCAGGGAACTCACACTAACAACCAAGAAATGGAGTAATTTTTTTTTTGTTTAACTAAAAAGTTTCCATTAACCTTATCTAGGCAGTGAGAGCATAAATTAATAATCTTAAATCATCTTATTTGAATCTTACATTAAATGTCTAATATGTTTTGACACAAGAGAAAACATGGTTACAAAGTCTCAAATAGTTCCCTAGGGTATATTGATGCCACCACTTACTAACTTAATGATTCTTAATCCATACATTAGATTCACAATCAACAATCCTATAATCTACATTCTTACATGCTATAGGAAAACTACTCCTTATATGCTAAGGATGAACTAATACTACCATAATTAAAATGTTCCTATTGCTACGGTTACACATAATGCATACTAAATCCACTTTTACTTTTTAATGATTATAGTACCAATCATACATCACTTGTTTATTACAACCATGATGCTAATAAGCTCTTAATCAAGTGTGGGCTATACATTTTAGAATTTGACAAGTAACTACATTGCATTCACATATACATGAAAGGATACCATTATATCTTTCTACATTACAACATAGATCTAGAAACATAAAAAAGTGTTATACCACATAAATATTTAACTTGCTACCCAAATCTATTTCCATAATGAATTCATATATAAAACTTGCTGAATACAGTACAACATATGGCAAATTACAACATAAGAGTTGGTTCTTTACACATACTTAATATGATGATCTAATAATGAAACATCCAAAATTCTATACTCTTCACATAGTTACAATGCTGCCCAAAAGATGGCATGACAATTTCTAGCTAATGATAAATAATAACCTACATGCTACTATTACATAATCATATATACATGAGGGTTACTCAACCTTACAAATGGTTCCTACATTATTACAAATTATTACAGCTCATATGACAAGAAATATAGTACATAAATCTACTACAAAGAATCCATAGCCACCACGAAGAAGATCCAAATCCATGAACAAGAAAAACAACAATAGGAAGGGAAAAACCCCAATGGCAAAAAGCTCCAACCACCCAACCAATGTGGAACCTATAAGGAACCACCCCCCAATCTAGGAGATGTTGCTAGGTACCAACACACACACTAAGCCTAGGCTGAGGCTTCTATCAAAGGGACTAACACTAAGAAAGACTTCCAAACACATGAACCAACATTGATGCAATACCAACAAGAAAATTCCCAGAGGCCAACCAAACATCAAGGCATAAGTGCAAATATAAAAACACAAGGGACTCATGTAGATGGGAGTGTCATCACATGCCGCACCAAAAACAAGGCTCTAGCCTAAGGGCATGCAAAGCCATCTCAACCTATAAGATACCAAGGGAGATTGGCTTACTATCTCCATAGTCTTCTCAAGCTCAACATAAAACATGTTAGATATTTGGTTAGTCCCAAAGAAACTGAGAGGGGGGGGGGGTTGAATTAGTGTCTGACTGGTGGATGAAAGATTTAAACTTATTTACAACTTAACAATCTAAATTAATATACCAGTAAGCAAATAATAATGCAGTAAAGAGAAACAAAAGAATAAACATCAATGCACACCATAACACATATATTTTTGGCGAGGAAACCCGGTAAGGGAAAAACCTCAGTGGGATTTGTGACCCACAATATTTACTCACTGGCCAATATAAATAAATATTACTCAGTACAATAGGGGCCTGCACATGCAGGAAGGCTAAGTGCCTAGAGCTCACTGCTCAACAACAAAAATGAAGTCCCACTGACTACAATTGGATGGTTAAATCCAATAACAATGTACTGCTCAATATAGCATCTGCAATGCTAGATTCAGTACCGGTTTAAGCTCTATCTAATACCTCTACCAAAACCTTTCTTCACTCTGCTCTTCTTCTTATTCGCTCTCAAGATAAATGCATCAAAGTGCATATACAATTATTCACTAACATAACCTGTCATATATTACCACTTCCTTACATTACCTATCATATCATATTTCTACTCACAAAATGACCTACAAGATATCATTCATATATGAGTCTTTACAATACATCATGTCGGTCATAAAAATATAATATTACATTACAATACATTTTGCATAAGCAATATTATTTCCAAGTCGTCTTGGACTGCTGGTATAATCTGCTACCGGTGTAACTGGATGCCGGTGTGAATAACCTTGTAGTGACTGCCGGTGCTGGTAGGTAAAATCTATTGCCGGTAGAACCTTTGAACCCTGATACCAGTTGGTTGCCATCAATGACAACAACAACCATTCTCATCCGAGTGTATAATGCCAACAAAACATCCTCCCTAGAACTTAGTCACGAGCCACCATAATTTATTATCTTTTTACTTATCTAACTACCCAAACCCATTCATTAATTAGTTTCCATTTAATTAGTCAAGGTAAACTCCCTTACACCCAAGAGGTCTGGACTTCATGCATCCTTACAAGGAACTTCAGGATAGTCCATCTCTCGTGACCCCAGGTGTCGCAAAGGAGCCCACTCCCTTACATGGACCCAACATCAACATCACAAGAGGCTCTAAGGAACACAATTAAATCTGAAATGCAACATCAAATAACAACAAATCATGTATAAACACTTACTCATAAAAATGGACATCAATACTCAAAAGAGTTGAGCCTCTTGACCAGAAGATACATAAACCAATTCATAAAACTGCTACAAATCAACTAAAATCCAACAAGCTCTTCACACTTGCTATCCTAAAAATCAGTAGCATCACAAAATAACTCCCATGGCAGAACATCATGAGACATTCAAATACTCAATCAAATCTTACGTCCAAGCAATGACATCAAAATCTGAACATGAAAATCAATCTAAAACACCACAAACGGAAGACAACCTCTGGTATTTAAAATACAACATGACACATTATGCAATAAGACCCTCACAAAGAAAACAATACATAAAAATGGGGCAGTGTTCACAATACGCTTAGCCCACACTATAACTCATAGGCTTCAATGAAATCACAAGTAGACCTAACATTGACCATCAAAACCCATGAACAACAATATGCATAAATTCGCACAACAAAATAAACCACCAAATCACTACAAAACTAAAATCACAACATCTTCTATTGCGCAAGACAAATCTGAAAATATACTAAACTAAATAAAATGTTGAATTGATAACATAAGCTAAATGTACAGACTCATTCCCAGACCCATCGATTGATATTTGGTTAAATAGTCTAAAATCAAATAAGATAAACAACAGTATAATAATCGGCATATCGAATGGCAAACCCATCTAGAAAATGGGAATAGAAACATAAATAAAAATAAAAATAATAAAGCTCACTGCTATCTGGGCATGTATTTCACCCAACAATAGGCATTCCATGGCATCACACAACACATGATGCTTGGTGTAGAGCACCCACCACGACATGGTGGTGTAAATGCACTCACCATGCCATGGAGTAGTGCTTGCACTGTCCACGACATGGAAGGTGCCATAACACTCACCCTATTGTGAGTGGTTCTAGGCACCACCACGACATGGTTGGTGCTGCTGCACCTTCCATATCACAAGGGGGTGCAAATCACCTACCACGACATGGTGGTGGTTCACAACACACCACCATGTCGTGGGTAGTGCTAAGAACCAAACCCATGAGTGGGTTACCCAAAACACAACAACGACCCAACAAATGAAAAGAAAGAGGGGCAACATGGCAAGCGACTGTAGGAAGAAACAAATAAAACATGGGGTAGCACACAACCAACAACCAATCTAAAAGGAGTCCTATAAATAATTTTGCCCAAAAATAAAAGAGAATACTGTGATAACAATAAGCAATACACCCCACTGTAAATTACATAATGCATAAAGAGGGTTTTAACAGAGAAGGACTGAAAAATAAAATATGGATATCAAACAACCAGCATTCTTTCTAATCCTTCAGATTTCACAATAATAATACAAAATCTCAATCACAATGAAGACACTCAATCAACAAGATTAGAAACAATCCAAGGAAATAAAAAGTAAACAAGAGGCCAACCTCTCTCCTGTGTTATGGAAGAGATCCTTTGATGAAGAATCTGAACCATTGCTTCTAGCTATAGCACAAACCCTTCAATCCACGAAATCCAAATCCTTCGAAAAATGCTCCCAGCAAGAAAATTGTAGAAGAGGAGAAAAAAAGAAGAAAAACCAAAAGAAGAAAAAGAAGCCCCAAAACCAAATTCAAGACAACATATAAGATCCAAAAGAGAAATTGAAACCCTAGCCTTCTATTAAGCCAATAGAATTATTTTATTTTGAAAATATTCTTCCCTCTTACAACTATATAATATAATAACTATACTTCCCATTTCTTATTATGGGATTTCAAAAATCCATTTAAATTTAAAAATCAGAAATATAAACATATTGCTCTCATCTTATTCAAATTAAAATATTATATAAACATTAAATAATCAACTCATAATAGAAAAATCAAAATAAAAAATCAACATTTAAATAAATAAAGTAATTAAAGAGAAATAAACAAATAAACACAATAATTTAAATCAACCGAAAACATTAAATATTAAATAAGATCTCAATAAAACATTAATTTAAATTCAATAGCGAAAATAATTAAATAAACTAAAATCGCTAAATTATAATAAATTAAGATAATACTGCCACTAGTAAAAGTAATAATTTATTATTAAATAATCACTAAATTATGATAAATCATATAACGTCGATAACTAAATAAATTAAATAATCAATCCATCACTAAATAAAAATCACGATTAAATAGATTAAATAATTAATCTATTATTATAGCCAATAAATCACAAATTTAAATAAATTAAATAAACTAAACAATCAAACTCACCATGCCACATACTCATAACTTAGGACAACTGAGTAGACATGGCAAAATTTGCCAAAACTGACGACATATACATAGAAGACAGGCAAGTGGAGGGATATCGCAATGACACATCCCACTCGCAATGAGTGATGTGGCATTGATGCCCCACGAAGATAGTCAAATAGTATCCATGCAATGAGCATTCAAATCATGAAACATCGCATCATAATTAAATCAAAATAGGGTTAGTATATCCATTTCAAAATGAGGCATGATCCATGAAATCTATCAAAGCACATGATAACCAAGATACTATTACCAACAATCTAGAAATTATAACTATTCATGAGCACAATGAATAATATCAATAGTATAAGGTCATGTAATGTCTATCATCAAAATCATCAACTGAAAATGTAAGTAGTCATAATCAATGTCCATGCACCATATAAGTCAAATCATATCCATCGCACAAAATAAAGGTTTGATCAAGTCAATCCAAAATGAAACAAGAGTTTTCTCAAGAGTGGGCATTACATCCTCCCCCCTTGCCTAGGCTTACTCCTGGAAGCCTAAGAATAAGTAGGGTTACAACTCTCTCATTTGTGTTGCATCTTCCCAAGTAGCTGATGTATCATCATACAGGTCCCATTGGACCTTTACCTGCTCTATTCCCTGACCTTTGAGGGACATCTCTCTACACCGAAGAATGCGCACGGGCTCCAAAGAAAGCTGCCCATCCATGACCTGCAAAGAATTCCAATTGAGAACATGCAATATGTTAGGATGGTATAGTCTCAAAATAGAAACATGAAATACATCATGGATGTGGGACAAGCTGAGAGACAATGCAAGGTGATAAGCTATAGGGCCAATCCTCTCCAAGATCTCAAATGGTCCTACAAACTGAGGCTCCTACTTAGAGCCTTTTCCATAATGGATCGGACTCTTTCGTGGGTGAACTTGCAAAAATACCCTGTCTCCAATTGAGAACTATCCATCTATCTTGTGAGCATCCGCGTACTTCTTTTGTTTGTCTTGTGCAACTGTCATATGCTCTCCGATTTGGGTAACCTACTCCTCCATATCTTGTAGCATATTTGAACCAATGTCTACCCTGTCCTCTAACTTGTCCCAACTCAAGGGAGTATGACATAGAATCCCATATAATGCTTGGTAGGGGGACATACCAATGGAGCTATGGTATCCATTATTATAAGCAAATTCCACTAAGTATAGGTAATCCTCCCACCTAGACTGCTGATCCATAACATACATCCTCAACATATCCTCCAAAACTTGGTTCACTCGTTCTATTTGACCATCTATCTCTGGGTGATATGTTGTACTATAGTTCAGCTAGGTGCCTAAATCGTGTTGAAGTGTTGTCCAAGATGTAGAAGTGAACATAGGATCTATGTCTGATATAATCTTATGTGGAATACCATGCAACCTAATTATGTCTTTGACAAAGATCTATGCCATTATGGCTGCTGTATAAGAGAATCTCACTGGTGGAAAGTGTGCAACCTTGGTCAACTGATCAACAGTGACCATAATGGCATCATGCCGATGAGAAGATATAGGCAATTTGACTACAAAATCCACGGAAATGATGTCCCAATTGCACTCTGGGATTGCATGTGACTGCAAAAAGCCTATCGGATGTTGGTACTCTACCTTAACTCGCTGACACTCAAGACAACATGACACAAAATATGTTGTCTTTCCTCATTCCTACCCAAAAGTAGAGCTATCTCAAGTCTGTGTGCATCTTCTTAACACCAGGATGTGCTAAGTAAGGTGCATGATGGGCCTCCATCATGGTCAATTTATGAAGTCCATCAGATGGCAGAACATAAATACATCCCATGTGTTTAAGAATTCCATATCTGGCCAAAGAATATCTAGAATACTTGCCTTCCAAGGCTCTACTTGATGCTATGTCTAATCTGACCACCTGGTACCATGAATCTGCCGGTAGTACACTAAGAATGTGACTCCTCAAGTCCACCTCCAAAGTCATTGCTGATATCCCATGTCTCCTATGGCTCAATGCATCTGCTACCACATTCTCCTTACCCTGGATGTACTTCACCTCGAAGTCATACTCACACAAGAATTCCATCCAGGCCTTTGTCTAGCATTCAGATTCAACTATGTAAATATATATTGCAAGTTGTGGTGATCTGCGTGGAGCTCAAACCGATGCCCTAAAATAAAATGTCTCAAATGAACCAGTGCATGTACTACTACCACTAACTCAATATCATGAGTGGGGTAGTTCAACTCATGGTCTTTGAGTTTCTATGACTCATAGGCTATCACCCTAACATTCTGCATCAATACTGCTCCTAGACCTTCCAACGAAGCATCCGTACTAACCACAAAGTCACTAACAGATCTAGAACTGCCGCAAATACTTAGTTATCGATTGCCCCAAATACTCAGTGGGACCTACCTAAATCTCTGGTATTGGGTTCTGCTAGAGATTCCCTCTTTTATCTTGTGGCCTATGATACACGTTGAGGAAAATGAACTACTATGTGTCCTTGTTTCGCACATGCGAAATATCCTCCTGTCATGTACTTTGCTACCAAATGTAGCACTCGTGTGCTGAAGATTGCCTCTACTAGAGGCTGGCTATGAACTCTGAGCTGGCTGAGTAGGAGTGGGTATCCTATTATGCTACTGATGGCTGTGACTCCTATCAGCCAAAATTCTAGCACCTCTCACAAAATTATGTCCCTGTGGCTGTCTCCTCTTAAACTGTTGACTACTACGGAAACAGGTGGGGTGGCTCCTAGCCACACCTACTGACTACTACAGAGAACCTCTACTAGCTATACCTATAACCGATGGACTAGCCACCTGTCCTCCTATAGCACCTCCTATACTCAAAGAGTCACTCTCCTTTGTAATCCTCTTTTTTCTCTACAACAGCCTCTAAGGTCTTAGGTTCGTGCATGCAAACCTCTCTACCAATGTAATCTCTAAGTCCCCAGACAAAGTGCTGAATAAGTATCACCTCATCCTCTATTGTTCTTGCATACTTTCTAAGCTCAAAGAACCTTTGATCATACTCATCTATTGCCATCTTATTCTTTCTAAGGGAATGGAACTCGTCAATCTTATGTTGCCTCCAATGCTTTGAGAGGAATCAAGCTTTGAACCACTCGAAGAACAACTCCTAAGTAATTGTAGTAATCTCTAACTACAACTTCCTCTCATCTGTACATCACCATGTGGAAGGAAAGTTGTGTAGGTGCATAATGGCACGCCTATCCTTGGTGTTACTACTATACTGGTGTGTAGAAAAACACCGACTCAAGTCCAACAACCAGGTCTCTACCTCCATACTGGTACTTGAACCTTCAAAGATAGGAGGACGAGCTCTCAATAAGTCTCTCATGTGACTGGCTGCCATCTCCTCCTGATTATCAGCAACTCTCCTCCTAGGAGAATGTGAGCGCTCTCTATCTTGATGCTCAGATTGGTGTGACTCCTCTTGTCTAACCTCCTCCTGCCTTAGCCCTAGATGACCAAGAAGCTCCTGTAGCACTGCTACTAGCTGTGGTATCACCTCACCACCAGGCTGCTTCTAGTGCGTCTCACTATGGTGCGACTCCTCTGAAACCTCAGGGTGAGGATTCCTACGAGTCCCCATGTGATTGCCGGGACCACATCCACATCCCGGTCCACATCCTTTACGCCTAATAGGCATCCTAACTCAACAAGACACAAGAGAAAGCTATAAGTCACTAAACTAGGAATTACAACAACAAACAACAGGGATAAAGCCACTGCCTATCCGATGCTTAACATTTAACTAACATAATGGGCTCATTCATAATTAGAGTACGTAATGTAAAACTCAAAACTTATAAGTTATGCTCTGATACCAAAACTGTGGCACGCTCACCAACAACCCTAGGGAACTCACACTAACAACCTAGAAATGGAGTAATTTTTTTTTTTGGTTTAACTAATAAGTTTTCATTAACCTTATCTAGGCAGTGAGAGCATAAATTAATATGCTTAAATCATCTTAGTTGAATCTTACATTAAATGTCTAATATGTTTTGACACAAGCAGACACTGCTGGCATTGTGTTGTCATTAATGTCAACCGGTATGGGATGACCACAGGTAGATGAGATGTATGTGCAATACTACAATGGAGGAGTACATAATGTGATATCTTGGGTATCACCTTGTGTTGCAGAACACCAGTAATGTAAGAAAGATGGCCTCAGGAGTCAACTGCACACAAGATAATGCCCGACTTGTGTGATAAGATAGAGAGGTGTTTGAGTGGTTGTTTATGATGAAGAGGAAAAATGTTATCTGAATCACATCCACATTGGAAGAGAAGATTGAACAGGTCACCTGTATGCTGTGAGGTTGCTAAACAATAGGACTCCCATCGGATGAAGATGCAATCATCGTGAGAAGCAATGACTGACATTGTATGTGCTAACACCTGCTCACATATGCCTATTTGAGGACATGCTGCACAAATAGGGAACTCACATGAGTAGATGACAAGGTGTTCCTTCACCAAGTAAGTGAAGCTTATCCCCTACATGCATTAAGTGCATTATAGTTTGGTGGATAAGAGTAAATAGGTAAAGGCAAGAAGTTGAAGGATCACTCTTGATCCACTAGTAAACTCAGGGAATTCCTTAAGTGCATGAGATCAGGGTTATGCATTGGACTGACAGAGAAGGCAAGTTGAGCAGATACAGTCAGAGGAGAATGGTTTGACTGATGAAGGAGTCTAGTGAAGAATGATGACTGGTTTCATGAATTGTGGTAACCGGTATGTAAGTCCACCGGTTATATAAGCAAGGTGCAGATGTATAAGACTTCTCAATTGTAGGAATGTGCATACTTTGGTTTTACCTATTTGAGACCAGTTTGGGAGTTTCATCGACAGTTCAAGATGAGGGAAGATACAATGAGGTAACCGATATAGTGAGTGATATCAACAGGGTTAGAAAACTGACAGAGAAGAGGAACCGATAGGGTGGTTGGTCAGTGATCCTATTTGGACCGACTTAAAGAGCCAAGTTAATAGTTGGTTGATGTGGATGCCATATGGGATCAAGGTGGCAAGCTCACAGAGGTTAGTGAAGTGTCATGTGTAGTTAGGTATCTCGAACAGGTGTGCACTGAATATGGATCCCGTAATTTGTGGATCGGGTCAGGAGTGTGTGGCTTGAGGAAGAATGAACAACAGAGAAGAATCAGGGAGTTGTTAGAACCCGAATCAAAGAAAAAAGATCAGACTATTAGAAGACCTTGAGAAGGAAACAATAGTCATTAATGGTGGTTTGACAGATGAAGGTCGAGATAGAGGATTGTGTTTCCTATATTTAGAAAATATGTTTTAGAAGCCACATGAATAGCGGACTTGTGCAGATGGATGTTAGGAAGATCAGATCGAGCAGGATATGATTGGATTCAGTTTGCCTTGAAGATGGTGAGGAAACCCTAACTTCTTGAATTTTGAATTGGGCTTTGGTGGGAAAACCTGGCTATAAGTATGAAGGCTAAATAGATTGTTTGTGGTTGTTGAAGAGAAGAACATGGTGCTATTGCAAAGTGTAATTCTTCTGCAAGTAAGTCCAAATCAGCCAAGTGATCAATGAGCATTTGAGAAGTGAGTGAGAGTGAGGGTGAACCAAGTTGAAGTGTTCAACCAGTAGTAGAGAAGAACTGGTAATGGTTATACCGACAAAGAAGAAGAGAAGAGAGTTGTAGAGAAGGAGGATAGAGAACCGAAAGAGTATAGTACCAGTAAAGTGCAGAGAGTTTATGAAGGAGATCCATCAGAGAAGTAGCAGGTGAAGATCAATAAGAAGAGTGAGTCGATGAAGCAGAGAAGGTATCTCACCAACATAGTAAGATATATGATAAGGTTGCAAGATTCACTTGTAACAAGATAACTATGTATGTATTTGATGTTTACATTGTGAACATTGAGTTGTAGCTCCTTGGGTTGGTGCCCTAAAGTCAAGGGTTGGTGCTCCTTTGGGTTATGGCCCATAAATCAGGTAGGGGTTGTAGCTCCTTGGGTTGGTGCTCTAAACTTTGTAACTATGCTTTCATTATGAGGCTGGATTGGAGTAGTAGAATCCAACAGCATTGCTCACCGAGGTTTTTCCCATCTTGGGTTTTCCTCATATATGCTAGTGTTATGTGATGTCCCTTGTGTGATTGCATTTGTGTTGATTTCCCTACTAACCGATAAGTCTGCATTATGTTAAATCTATCAATCGACATGCTCTCATGAGATAGCTAGAGGGAAAATATTTGAGAACCACTGATTCACCCCCTCCCCCTCTCAGTGGTGCATTGTGTCTAACAATTGGTATTAGAGCATAGGTTCTCAGCTAAACGAGCTTTCTCCAACTTGGGTAGATTTCGGCCTAAGGACACAATATTTTGTTTAGTGTTAATCCCTGCTCCAATGTTTGATGGTGCAAACTATTCTATTTGGAGTTGCAGAATGGAAGTCTTCCTATCCTCTCTAGGGTTTGATGTATGGATGTCAGTTGTAAATGGTCTCCCTAGAAATGTCAGTCCTCCCACTAGATCTGAAGAAGAAAGAAGATGCTTGTGCAATAAAGAAGCCATGAAGGCCATATTCAATGGTCTCACCAATGATGTCGCCTCATAGGTGGATAAGTGTAAATCAGTAAAGAGTCTATGGGATAGACTAAAGAAGCTATATGGAAATGAACCCTGCACCACTGAATCAACTTGTGCGAGTGAGAACAACTTTGCAGCAGACACATGTATGGATGACCAAGGAAGATCAGATTAGTGCTGTAGCAATGATGATGAAGGAACCCACCTTTTCATGGCTCAAGAATCAGAAGATGAGGTGCACACATCTGGGAGTGATAAGACAAATAGATCCCACTGACAAGATGTTTTTTACAACAACATAGAAGAGGAAGAAGTCAAGGTAGATAAATCTAGCCGATAAGATCTATTTGGAAGTGATGATGAAGAAGAAGAAGATGTAGAAGTAGATCTTGAGTGTAAACTAGTAAGTTCTCTAGAAGAGCTCCAAAATGTTAGAAATGATTTTAAAAACTACAAAGGATCAGTTCATGAGGATTGCAACCAATTAAGAACCTACCTAGAGGTTTCAAACCAAAAGGTTGGCTTATTGACCACTCAACTAGAAGAGACAAAAATATTAACTGATGATTTGAAATCAGTCTTGGACTCTAAGGGAAGTGAAATGGAGAATCTAAGAATTGAATACAAGTTGTTTAAGAATGTTGAAGTTGTTGAGCAAAACAGGTTGAACAGATGCCTTGAAAAATTTGAGAAATATATCTCAGAGTTAAACACTCAACAAAAAGACACCAAGGAATGTAGGTGCAAAGATCTAAAGGCCGAGCTAGAGACAAAGGATAAAGAGAATCAACAAATAATAGTTAAAATGGAGTTCCTTAGGAAAGAACTTCAGAAATGTCAATATGAGCTCAAGCTGAGGATGAAGAATGGTGCTGCATGGAGAAACAATGCAGATCTTAAAGGAAAAGGAAAGATGAGAGAAGACAGTGTTACTAGTAGCATGCATAGGAGAAGACCTCGTATTAGTAGAAGACAAAGAAATGTTGCTACCACCAAGTCTAGAAAAGCATGGCAAAAGAAGAATTTAGATGGAAGATCTGTAGAGAATGGACAACCCTGGATCCATTCCTGCAGAAATGCAAATGCCAAACCGGTAGGAACACCTCATGTTTGGTAGAATAAATTTGTAAGTAATAAGCCCCCTCTCTCTAGTTATTATTTTGAATGTAATGATTATGGCCATAGGGAAGAAGAGTGTAAAATGAGGTCTAGGAATAGACAGAGTGTGCTTCCTAGGTATAATAAATAAGATGGCTATAGGTTTCATGCATATGAGCATAATGCATCTAAGGGTAGAAGCATGTATCCCCCCTCTCCTGGTACTGCTAATATTATATGTTATAACTGCAATAGACCCGACCATAGAAGTTATGATTGCAGGAGGAAGAAATTGCAGTCCTATGAAAATCGGAGGATCAATCATGCTTAGTATGAGAGAAGCTATAGGGGATATGAGTAGTATAGACCGGCTTGGAACAAGAGGAGAAATGTTCCTACACAACCAAGGAATTCAAGGAAATCGGTAACCAGCCAAAATGGCATGATCAGAAAAGAAAGAGAAAACTGGTATGTTAGAAGATTCCCCATACATGAAGCTGCGATGGATGTTGGGTGCTACTATAGCACTGCTCCTAGCTGTGATGGAGAATCGGGAAAATAAAATACCCATCAAAAGAAGAAGGAAAGACCTGCTCCCAAGCCTAAAAATGGGAAGCAGAATGAGACCAAGCAGGCATGGAGGAAGAAGACCATGGACCATCATTGTGCACTCATCGCACATTTGATATCTCCTAAAGCCTAAAGGAGATGTAGGATCTTAGGGGGAGTAGTACATTGAATTTATTATTCACCCCCTTAGTGAAGAAGACAACATGGAAGAACATGTTGTTGCCAGTATGAAGGATGTTAATGAAAAGTTAAGTGTATGTCGAGGTTGCCTTGACTACACACCTACAAATTAGTGATGGATCACTACTACACATGTCAATAAGTGGAGGTTAACAATTGGCATCAGATGTTAACCGATATGTGCAAGATGTTACCGACATGTGTGCTAACAGGTACTTGTAAGTTATGTAAGACAATGAAGATCAGAAGTTCATTGCATTAGCCCTGGTAGAATGAAATGTGGAGTTCATGTCTCAGGTGGTATTGGAAAAGACCTAATTGACATATGTTGTCCCTGTGGTTGTTCATGAAAGAATGTATGTTTTTGGGCTAACCGGTTTGATTCTTGGCATGATGATAACATTATCTAGCATTGTTTAGATCCAGGATCATGTCATAGGCTATGGTGGATTCAATGAAGCTGAAGGATCATCAAGTGATCACATGTGCACAACTAAACTGATATACAGTGAAGTTTTGAGTCTAGGTACTGTACCTGACCAAAGATAAGAACCCGAGATGTATGACTCAGGGGGAGTTCAAGTGCTCATGATGCAGAGCTTGGTTACTTGAACTGGTAAGGATGCTGACTGCCCAAACTATAGGAGATGGAAATTGCATAGGTATTCTAGGCTGACCGACAGGTGAGAAATATTCATTGACATATCAACAATTGGTATCAGAGCCCAATTGATTTTTCTAGAAATTGAGTACTCTATAAAATAGAATTGGACTTGCATTCCCAATTGATGTCAGTTGATGGTTAAGTTCTCCATCTCAAGTGCTATGACTTGAGAAGATGTAACAACTGGTGACATGATAACAAGTGGTATCAAGGAAGTGTTACATTCAATGAAGATAAAGGGGGAGAAATATCTTGGTTAGATTTTGGTAAATACAAGGAGAAATAATATCCTAACAGTGCCCTTTGTCATTGTTGTCAAAGGGGGAGAAGGATTCTATAGTATACTACATACTACATGTCTGGTGAATCCATATTTCAGTGAAAGGGGGAGAAGGATTATGTACTACATGTCTTGTGAATCCATATTTTAGTGAAAGGGGGAGAACGATTATGTAGTATGTTGGATACTACATGTGTTGACATCAATGCCAAAGGGGGAGATTGTTGGCATTGTGTTGTCATTGATGTCAACCGTTATGGGATGACCACCGGTAGATGAGATGTATGTGCAACACTGCAATGGAGGAGTACAGGATGTGATATGTTGGATATCACCTTATGTTGTAGAATACCAGTAATGTAAGAAAGATGACCTCAGGTGTCACCTGCACACAAGATAATGCTCGACTTGTGTGATGAGATAGAGAGGTGTTTGAGTGGTTATTTATGATGAAGAGGAATAATGTTATCTAAATCACATCCACACTGGAAGAGAAGATTGAACAGGTCACCAGTATGCTGTGAGGTTGCTGAACAACAGGACTCCCAACGGACGAAGATGCAGTCATCATGAGAAGTAATGACTGATAGTGTATTTGCTAACACCGGTTCACATATGCCTGTTTGGGGACATTTTGCACTAATAAGGAACTCACATGAGCAAATGACAAGGTGTTCCTTCACCAAGTAAGTGGAGCTTATCCCCTATATGCATTAAGTGCATTATAGTTTGGTGGATAAGAGTAAATAGGTAAAGGAAAGAACTTGAAGGATCACTCTAGATCCACTGGTAAATTAAGGGAATGCCTTAAGTGCATGAGATCAAGGTTATGCACTGGACCGACAGAGAAGGTATGCTGAGCAGATATAGTTAGAGTAGAATGGTTTGACCGATGAAGGAGTCTGGTGAAGGATGATGACTGGTTTCATCAAGAGTGGTAACCGGTATGAAAGTCCACTGGTTATATCAGAAAGGTGTAGATGCATAAGACTTCTCAGTTGTGAGAATGTGCATACTTTGGTTGTACCTATCTAAGACCGGTTTGGGAGTTTCATCGATAGTTCAAGATGAGGGAAGATACTATTGGATATTGTTGGCATATGGGGAGATTGTTGGATATTGTTAGCATATGGTGAACTGGTATGTTGATATGATGATAATGTATGTTGTCATTGATGTCAATAAATTTCAAGTGAACTAGTATGAAGAGGTATGAGGAAATGCAATGAACCAATGTCAGGGTTTCACTAAGAGTGATTACCGGTTGGTAGTCTCAGCTCTATGGTTATCGATTTGGTGATCCAGCTTGTGTGATGCAATCAATGATACTCTGTGATTAGTTAGCTAAGAGATATGAATGAGATCAAGGTGCCACGTCAGCCTTGTGCACATGAAGGATTGAGATATGAGAAGATTGATTGCATTTGAAGTCTACCTTGGGAATGATCATTCTTCTTAGTGGTATGAGAAGAAAGCGTGATGGGTTACTGATTCCCATGAGCGGTGACAACTGAATGATGAAGATTGTCTTGTGATCTGTTTGAAATTGTAATACTCTATGCAATGTGTTTGGACGGTTAGGATTGGACTGCCTGTGTTGTAAACCTAAGATGCTTAGGGTTTAGGGTTTATGCTACCAACCTATCTATTCTCTATAAGGTTGAGGATGTTTGTTATTGTAAAATTGTTGGCAAATGATTATGTGTGTATCCGAGTGATGAGATACTTGCTAGACTAGTAAGAGGAAAACTATAGAGTGTGATTGCAGAGTAGAGGAAATAAAAAGGACCTGCCTTGGCATGTAGTGTTGTTATCAGATCAGATGTTTTTCCTGTTGTCTTCTAATCATTTCAATAGATGGAAAATCCCTTTACTGGGTAGCTTTAATAGGCTTATTGTAAAACCTGTAACCAGGTGACTCAATATCAATGAGTTCTTCAAATATTCTATTGAGGTAACCTCTAACAAGGTTTCAACCTTTAACAGGGTATATAGCCATCCCTTAACTAGGTGATCTCTATCAGGACCGGTTCCTAGCAGAACCTTATTGTAAAGTCTTTAACCGGACTAGGCTCCTAATAGGGTGAGCTTCAAAAGAGTTCAAAAAAAAGCTTGTGGGTATTCATCCCCACCATGGTTTTTCCCATTTGGGTTTCCACGTGAAAAATCAGTGTGTTATGTGTTATGCATTTTTCATGTGATGTTTATGAAGTATTTGGTTGAAAGATTATGCATGCAGAGTTAAAAGGTTATGGTATTACTAGTATACCACATGCATATGTTTATGGGTGAAGTCGGTTGGGGTATCTACTATTCATCATTATTCATCAGATACGATGAGGTAGCCGGTACAATGAGTGAGACTGGCAGGGTTAGCAAACCAACAGAGAAGAGAAACCGGTAGGGTGGTTGGTTAGTGATCCTATCTAGACCAACTTAAAGAGCCAAGTTAATAGCTAGTTGATGTGGATGCCACATGGGATCAAGGTGGAAATCTCATAGAGGTTAGTGAAGTTTCGTGTGTAGTTAGGTATCTTGAACAAGTGTGCACTGAATATGGATCCAGTGATTTGTGGATCGGGTGAGGAGCGTGTGGCTCGAGGAAGAATAAACAATAGAGAAGAATCAGGGAGTTGTTGGTGCCTGAATCAAAGAAAAAAGATTAGACTATTAGAAGACCTCAAGATGGAAACAATAGAGTCATTAATGGTGGTTAGACAAATGAAGGTTGAGATAGAGGATCATGTTTACTATATTTAGAAAATGTGTTTTAGAAGGTGCGTGAATAGCAGACTTGTGCAGATGGATGTCAGGATGATTAGATCAAGCAAGATATGATTGGATTCAGTTTGCCTTGAGGATGGTGAGGAAACCCTAACTGCCTGAATTTTGAATTGGGCTTTGGCAAGAAAACCTGGCTATAAGTATGAAGGCCAAAGAGATTGTTTGTGGCTGTTGAAGAGAAGAACATGGTGCTACTGCGAAGTGTAATACTTCTGCAAGTAAGTCCAAATCAGCCAAGTGATCAACAAGCATATGAGAAGTGAGTGAGAGTGAGGGTGAACCAAGTTGAAGTGTTCAACTAGTAGTAGAGAAGAACTGGTAGTGGTTATATCGACAGAGAAAAGAGAAGAGTTGCAGAGAAGGATGATAGAGAACCGGCAGAGTATAGTACCAGTAAAGTGCAAAGACTTTATGGAGGAGATCCAACAAAGAAGCAACAGGTGAATATCAATAAGAAGAGTGAGTCAGTGAAGCAAAGAAGGTATCTCACCAGCAGAGTAAGATATATGATAAGGTTGCAAGATTCACTTGTAACAAGATAACTGCGTATGTATTTGATTTTTACATTGTGAACACTAAGTTGTAGCTCGGTGCAGGGGTTGTAGCTCCTTGGGTTGGTTCCCTAAAGTCAAGGGTTGGTACTCCTTTAGGTTGTAGCCCATAAATCAAGTAGGGGTTGTATCTCCTTGGGTTGGTGCCCTAAACTTTGTAACTATGTTTTCATTATGAGGCTGGATTGGAGCAGTAGACTCCAGCAACATTGCTCACCGAGGTTTTTACCATCTTGGGAGATCCTTGTATATGCTAGTGTTATGTTGATGTCCCTTGTGTGATTGCGTTTGTGTTGATCTCCCTACTAACCAATAAGTCTGCATTATGTTAAATATATCAATTGATATGCTCTCATGAGATAGCTAAAGGGAAAAGATTTGAGAACAACTGATTCACCCCCTCCCCCTCTCAGTGGTGCATTGTGTCTAACAGAAACATGCTTACAAAGTCTCAAATAGTTCCCTAGGGTATATTGACGCCACCACTTACTTACTTATTAACTTAATGATTCTTAATCCATACATTAGATTCACAATCAACAATCCTATAATCTACAAGCTTACATGCTACAGGAAACCTACTACTTATATGCTAAGGATGAACTAGTACTACCATAATTAAAATGTTCCTATTGCTACCCTTAGACATGATGCATACTAAATCCACTTATACTCTTTAATGATTATAGTACCAATCATACACCACTTTTATGTTACAACCATGATACTAATAAGCTCTTAATCAAGTGTGGGCTATACATTTTATATTTCTACAACTAACTACATTGCATTCACATATACATGAAAGTACACCATTACATTTTTCTACATTACAACATAGATCTAGCTACATATACAAGTGTTATACCACATAAATATTTAACTTGCTACCCAAATCTATTTCTATAATGAATTCATATATACAACTTGCTCAATATAATACAACATAAGAGTTGGATCTTTACACATACTTAATATGATGATCTAATAATGAAACATCCAAAATTCTACACTCTTCACATAGTTACAATGCTACCCAAAAGATGGCATGACAATTTCCAGCTAATGATAAATAGAAACCTACATGCTACTATAAAATAATCATATATACATGAGGCTTACTCAGCCTTACAAATGGTTCCTACATTATTACAAATTATTATAACTCATATGACAAGAAATATAGTAGATAAATTTGCTCCAAAGAATCCATAGCCATCACGAAGAAGATCCAAATCCACGCACAAGAAGAACATCAACAGGAAGTGAAAAACCCCAATGGCAAAAAGCTCCAACCACCTAACCAATGTGGAACCTATAAGGAACCACCCCCGATTTAGGAGATTTCTCTAGGTCTCGACAGACAGACTAAGCCTAGGCCGACTCTTCTACCAAAGGGACTAATACCAAGAAAGACTTCCAAACACATGAACCAACATTGATGCAATAACAACAAGAAAATTTCTAGAGGCCGACCAAACATCAAGGCATACGTGCAAATGTAAAAACACAAGGGACTCATGTACAAGGGAGTGTCATCACATGCCGTACCAAAAACAAGGTTCTAGCCTAAGGGAATGTGGAGCCATCTTGACCTATGAGAGACCAAATGAGATTGACTTACCATCTCCACAGTCTTCTTATGGTTAACCTAAGACATCCTGCCTAGGACTGAGTCATGAGGAACCATCATTTATTATCTTTTTACTTATCTAACTACACAAACCCATTCATTAATTAGTTTCCACTTGATTAGTCAAGGTAAACTCCCTTATGCCCAAGAGGTCTATACTTCATGCATCCTTACAAGGAACCTCATGATAGTCCATCTCTCATGACTCTGGGTGTCACAAAGGAGCCCACTCCCTTACATGGACCCAAAATTAGCATCACAGGAGGCTCTAAGTAACACAATTAAATCTGAAATGCAACATCAAATAACTCCAAATAATTTATAAAAACTTACTCATGAAAATGGACATCAATACACCAAAGAGTTGAGCCTCTTGACGAAAAGATACATAAACCAATTCATAAAACCACTACAACCAAATCAACAACAATTCAACAAGGTCTTCACACTTGTTGTCTTAAAAATGAACAACATCACAAAATAACTCCCGTGGAAAAACATCATGAGACAAATTCAAATACTCAATCAAATATTACGTCCAAGCAATGGCATCAAAATATGAACATGAAAATCAATCTGAAACACCACAAATGCAAGTCAACCTCTGGTTTCTAAAATACAACATGACACATTACGCAATAAGACCCTCACAAAGAAAACAATACATAAAAATGGGGTAGCGTTTGCAATATGCTTAGCCCGCACTATAACTCGTAGGTTTCAATGAAATCACAACTGGACTTAACATTGACCATCAAAACCCATGAACAACAATATGCGTAAATTCACACAGCAAAATAAAACACCAAATCGCAAGAGAACTAAAATCACAATATCTTCTATTGCCCAAGACAAATCTGAAAATATACTAAACCAAATAAAACGCTGAATTGATAGCATAAGCTAAATGTACAGACTCATTTCCAGACCCATCGATTGATATTTGGTTCAATAATCTAAAATCAAATAAGATAAACAATAGTATAATAACCGACATATTGAATGGCAAATCTATTTGGCAAATGCAAATAGAAACATAAATAAAAATAAAAATAATAAAGCTCACTGTTTTTTTGGGAATGTATTTCACCCAACAACAGGCATTCCATGGCATCACACAACATGTGATGCTTGGTATAGAGCACCCCGCATACTATGGTGTTGTTGCACCCACCATGACATGGTGGTGGAGTTGCACTCACCATGTCGTGGAGTGGTTCTTGGACCCTCAATGACATTGGAGGTACCACAACACTCACCCTATTGTGAGTTGTGCTAGGCACCACCATGACATGGTTGGTGCTGCTGCACCTTCCATGCTATGAGGGGGTGCAAAGTACCTACCACAACATGGTGGTGGTGTATAACACACCACCACATTGTGGGTGGTTCTAAGCACCAAACCCATGGGTGGGTTACCCAAAACACAACATAAATGCAACAAATGAAAAGAAAGAGGGGCGATAGGGCAAGCGACTGTAGGAAGAAACAAATAAAACACGGGGGTAGCACACAACCAACAACCCATATAAAAGGAGTGCTGTAAATAATTTTACCCCAAAATAAAAGAGAATACTGTGATAAAAACAAGCAATACACCCCATTTTAAATTACATAATGCATAAAGAGGATTTTAATAGAGAAGGATTGATAAATAAAACATGGATATCAAACAGCAAGCATTCTTTCTAATCCTTCAAATTTCACAATAAGAATACAAAATCTCAATCACAATGAAGACACTCAATCAACAAGATCATAAACAATTCAAGGAAATAAAAAGTAAACAAGAGGCCAACCTCTCTCCTATGTTATGGAAGAGAGCCTCTGATGAAGAATCTGGACCACTACTCCCAGCTACAACACAAACCCTTCAATCCACAAAATCCAAAACCTTCGAAAAATGCTCCCAGCAAGAAAATTATAGAAGAGGAGAAAAAAGAAGAAAAAACAGAAGAAGAAGAAGAAGAAGAAGAAGAAGAATAAGAAGAAGAAGAAGAAGAAGAAGAAGAAGAAGCCCCAAAACCAAATTCACAACAACATATAAGATCCAAAAGAGAAATTGAAACCCTAGCCTTCTATTCGGCCAATAGAATTATTTCATTTTGAAAATATTCTTCCCTCTTACAACTATATAATATAATAACTATACTTCCCATTTCTTATTATGGGATTTCAAAAATCCATTTAAATTTAAAAATTAGAAATAGAAACATATTGCTCTCATCTTATTCAAATTAAAATATTATTTAAACATTAAATAATCAACTCATAATAGATAAATCAAAATAAAAAATCAACATTTAAATAAATAAAGTAATTAAAGAGATAAATAAATAAACACAATAATTTAAATCTATTGAAAACATTAAATATTAAATAAGATCTCAATAAAACATTAATTTAAATTCAATAATGAAAATAATTAAATAAACAAAAATCGCTAAATTATAATAAATTTAAATAATACTGCTACTAGTAGAAGTGATAATTTATTATTTAATAATCATTGAATTATGATAAATCGTTTATCATCGATAACTAAATAAATTAAATAATCAATCCATCACTAAATAAAAATCACGATTAAATAGATTAAATAATTAATCTATTATTATAGCCAATAAATCACACATAAAAATAAATTAAATAAACTAAACAATCAAACTCACCATGCCATATAATCACAACTTAGGACAACCGACTTGACATGGCGAAATTCGCCAAAACTGTTGACAAGGACTTACAACAACCTAGACCTAGAGTGTGGGTAGGAACCGATGACATCTCCAAACCACATATTTTCCATTGAGAAAGACACGCTCGCACCTGGGAGCTTTCACCCAGTTGCCCAAGAGGAATGAATGTCTAGGTACCTGCAACCCTACAACCACAACGAAGATACATGTGCATGTTAGGATAACCAGTGAACAACTGAGAGAGGGGGGGGGGGGCTGAATTAGTTGTTAACAAATTATATCTTTTAATCCACTTAATTACCTTTAACAAGATTAAGTACCGGTGAAACAGAAACAAATACCGGTAAGCAATAAAACTTAACAATGAAACAGATAATCAACACAATGCAACCATACCACACAACACCATGATTTGTATGTGGAAAATCCGGAAAGGGAAAAACCTTGATGGGAAGCGTACCCACAGTCAGATGATACTTTTGCAAAAAGTATGTGATACAATGAGGGGCCTGCACATTCAGGAAGGAAAACTACCTAAAGCGCACTGCTCATTACAAAAGAGTCTCACTGACTACAGAGAGGTTATAACCACCTCAAGATAAATGGACAACAATCCAGAGTAATGAACTATTAGAGATAGCATCTACCATGCTTGATTACAGTCCCGGTTGAGCTCAATATGGGAGGCCTTTGACCTCCTCCTTTATCCCAAATCGATCACCTATGATCGACCAAATCTCCTTTGAATATGATATTGCATTTCAAGACCACGAATACTATTTCATTCCCATCCTATGATCTACAATGAGATCTTACATCATTTTATACCAACCTAAGGCCTAAACCAATTAGGTTGGCCACCTAAAGATATTACAGTTAGATCATTACATAAATTCATATTACAATGATATGCCATATCGAATTAAGACCAAATCAACAATAACCAATCCATAGAACATCTTGAAACATCCCGGTAACGTGTAGAGTACATGTTAACGTGATACCGGTCCATAACCTAGATAGGAACAAGACCTATTCTGGGTCCACCATGCCAAAGCAATGTCTTCAAGAAGTTGAAGCATGAACAAAGAACATCTTCAGCATCCTGAAATCCATCTAGAAGCTGCACCAACACCACTTATGCATCCTGTGAAGATTCCTCAGTGAAAGCTCTACTGGTTAAACCTTAAACCAAAGTCGGTAAGGGTTTACAAGAGTGTATGATAGCATCCAATCAACAAGTCAATACCAACTGACCAAAATATGCTCCAGGAACATGTAACACATAAAATAAAACATACTCCATTGATCCAAACATGCCGGAAGTGTCCAACAGATAGTCTCTTCTGCCAGTAACACTAAATCTTCTACCGGTAACCAAAACCTGTCTGTCGGTAACCAACCATAATAGCTAGTGTTGACATCAATTACAAAACATCAATGCAACACATAATTTATTCATCCATAATGCCAACAATCTCCCCCTTCGGCATTGATGGCAACACTAGATGTGAAAAAACATCTAAGTACCAAGAAATGCCAAACAAGTCTCCCCCTATGGAAGACAACCAACAATCTCCTGAATATCAGTAACTCTCCCCCTGTGAATGATATCTTTGTAAGGTTCTAAATTTATTTTTCACATCACTATCTCTCCCCCTTTGACATCAATGCCAAAAATATGAAAAAAATATCAAAGCAAGAATATAAACATCTATATCTCAAAGCTGACTACTCCCCCTGAGTAATAGAACTACTCATCAATGCTAGAATGAATAATATCTCTGATAATGCATGCCAGACTAATGAAAAACTACATGAATTAAGTCTCTATCAGAGGGGCATAAACCCCTAACCCATCTCTCAAATACTCAAATGATTCCTTAGACAATGGTTTAATGAATATATATGCAATCTATTCTTTAGTGTTCACATAAACCAATCTAACTTCCTTTCCTTCTACTTTGTCCTTTAGAAAGTTATACTTTATTGATATATGCTTAGTCTTAGAGTGAAATACCAGATTCTTAGACATGTCAATAGCTGTAGAGTTATCACAGTAGATAACTACCAGTTCACTATAATTTACCCTAATATCCTTCAAAATTTGCTTCATCCACAAGACTTGAGTGCAATTAGTTGTTGCTACAACATATTCAGCTTCTGTAGTAGATAAATAAATGCATGATTGTTTTTTGATGATCCATGAAACCGATTTCTTTCCAAGAAAGAAAGCTCCACCAGAAGTGTTTTTCCTGTCATCAGTATCTCCTACCCAATCCAAGTCAGTATATGCACATAAAGTGAAACCATCATTTTTAGAATACCATAAGCCATATTCTATTGTTCATTTCCATAACAGAATATCCTTTTTATTGCACATTCATGATTTTCTTTAGGATTTCTTTGATAGCTTGAAACAATACTTACTGCATTCATAAAATCTGGTCTATTCTGAGTTAGATATAACAGACCATGAATCATAGACTTATACCTTGTTGGATTTACTGGTGTAGAAGTATCCTTGATAGATAATTTCTCACTTTTCACCATGGGAGTACTTACCAGTTTGGAATTATCCATACCAAACTTCTTCAATAATTCCCTCAGATACTTAGTTTGATAGATAAAAATGCCTTTGTCAATTTGAGTCATCTGCAAATCGAAGAAAAATTTCATCTCACCAATCATGGACATTTCAAATTCATTCTTCATATTATTAGCAAATTCCATGCACAATTTATCTTCTTCTCCAAAAATGATATCATCAACAAATACTTCAATAATCAGAATATCATCATCCGTGATCTTATAATATAAATTACTATCAGAACTCCCTTTAGTAAAACCAAGCTTCAAAAGATATTTATCCAACCTTGCATACCAAGCTCTAGGAGCTTGTTTCAATCAAAATAAAGATTTCTTCAATTTGCAAACCATATCTTTATCACATGTCAGTGAAAATCCACCAGGTTTCTCAATGTATACTTCTTCCTCAAGTTCACCATTCAAAAGTGCACATTTAACATCCATTTGATAAACCTTATAATTCTTATAAGCTGCATAGGCAAGAAATAGTCTCACAACTTCAATTCTAGCTACAGGTGCAAATGTCTCACCATAATCAATTCCTTCCATTTGATAATATCCTTTACAAACCAATATAGCCTTGTTTCTTATAACTTGACCATCCTCATTTAGTTTATTCCTAAAAACCCATTTAGTTCCAATAAAATTCTTATTTTTAGACCAGGGAACTAAAGTCCAAGTCTCATTCTTCTCTATCTGATCTAATTCGTCTTCCATAGCCTTTAGCCAATGTTTATCTTTATAAGCTTTAATAAAAGATGCCGGTTCAATTTGAGAAATAAGACATACCTCTTCATTTTCCTATCTTCTTCTTGTCATAACTCCCTTGTTCCTATCTCCAATGATTTGATCTTCAGAATGATTTAATCGTACATACCTTGGTGTCTTCTGAACTTCAAGTTCACTACTCTAATCATTAGTCACAGTTGAATTTTCTGATTGTGCCGATGTAACTGTCTCAGTTTCCTATATCGGTTGAGGCATTGCTGGTTCAGGTTCATCTTCTTTTAAATCATAGAAAACCCATTCCTTTCCATTGCTGGATCCACTAGCAGAGTCTTTTGCCAGTTCATCTCCAGAGTAATCACTTACTCCTTCGTCATCCTCTATGTAGCATTGTTTACTTTTCTTGAATCTATATTTGTTCTGGTTAGGCTTAAATGATTTCTTAACTCTTTCCTCAAATCTTGCATTCCTTTTAGGACATCTAGATGCAAAATGACCAATCTCATTACATGCAAAACATTTAAAAGGTGCTTTTCCTTCATACTTACTTCCTGTCGGACCTTTAGGTACTCTTCTAGCAAATAAGGCTTCAAGTTGTTCAAATTATTCATCTTGTTTCCTCATGTCTTCCAATTATTTTACATATAGGAATTTCCAATCACTTTTACTGGTAGATGATGATGATGATGTTGGGATCCAAGAACACTAAGAGGGGGGGGGGGAGTGAATCAGTGTTCTACCGGTAACACAAGATTTTACCCTTTTATACCATACACATATAAACTGGTAAACATATACCATGAAGCAAATAAACCATCCACATAAATAATTACCATAACACACAGAGTTTGTATGTGGAAAAACTTAAGGAGGGAAAACAACGGTGGGATTTGTGACCCACAATATTAGTTCATTGGCCATATGAAAGTATATTACATATAATGGGGGCCTACACATGCAAGAAAGCACACTGCCTAGAGCAGACTACTCATCACTAAAGAGTCTCACTAAGTACAAGCTTCTGCTGAAGTAAAACAATAAAATGAACTCAAAACTACATTTGCTATGCCAAATAGAGTTTCGGTTCTAGCTCTGCTTTGTATCGGTTCATAAACCCTAAACACTACTACTGATATCTCTTCTCCTCCAAGAATTCTATCCAAACTATCTGTAGACATCTAAAAATGGTCAACGCTTGTGGAGTCATACTTTAACATTTGCGCATTGCCTTATTTTAGGGTTCTTGCGTCGCATTAACATTTCTTCTATGTTGCGCACTTGGTCTTTATCATTTGCGAGCATCGAGTCCTTCTTCTACATTCCTCATTTTTATCACTTTCGAATTAGGTCTTGTCGATAGCAATCTTTAGTCATGATTTTGGTCGATCTTATCTTGTCGCATCATGGTGCGTGCTCATTTATCATCATTTTGGACATCGTCAATCCTAATCGATGATAGAATTAGGGTTTTTTCCTCTTGTCAATCTTTCAATCATCTTTAGCTTGTTAGTAATCATTTGCGATTATCAACTTGTCAATCTTGTCATTTTGCTATCGATTCGTCATCAATCCTTGTCCTTGTCAATCTTGTCATTTTGCGATCGATTCGTCATTGATCCTTTTCCTTTTCAATCATGTCAATTTGGATTGATTAGTCATTGTTCCTCATCAATTGGTGCCTATCAATTTGATCTCCTTGTCAATCTTGGTCAATTTGTCATTGATTTTTGTCAACCAATCTCAATCATTTATCAACATTGTTCCTTTGTCAATTAGAATCATGATCGAACCTACATTAATTTCTTATTGTCTTGACCTAATTCCTTGTCCTCTTATTTCTAGGGTTTTATGATTTGTTCATTTAATCATTTTCTTCTTCTTTGTGGGTTAAATAAATCTATTTATTTAGTCCTAGGTCTCTTTCATGAATTAATTAATGGATGAAAACCTATTAATTAATTCACCTAATTTCTATTTCTCCTATTTTCTTTAATTTTTCTAATATTTCCTCTAAATTCATTCCCTCATTTTTCTCCTATGTTTATGGTTCCATTTGTTGCAATCATGGAAGCTATTTTCTCTCTTCCCTTTTGTCATGGGAATGGCATTTCAATCTTGTCATAATTTGTCATAATTTGTTATACACCTTGCATAGCAAATTGTCATACATTTGTCATAATTTTGCCATTCTTGATTTGAATTTCCTTTCAAATCTCTTCATGCTAATCTTGTCCTCTCTCCAATTTGTCTATAAATTGGATGATTTTCTTTAATGAAAGGATCGTTCAATCAAAGTTTTGAGTAACCTTATGCTATGAATTTGATCTCTCAACAACTTGCTTTCCACTTGCATTTTGCACTTGTAGGTGAGATCCACATCAAATTTGAAGGTGAAAGAAGAACAATGGAGCCACATGAAGGAGAAATCTGCGTCGGTTTGCTTCGATTTCATTTGATTTTAATATCTTGTCTTTATGTCTTCATTGATTGGATTAGGATTGCTTTCATAGCAGCTTTAGGTTTTGTGGTTGTCCTAATTGCTATTGTTTTGATGATTTTCAAGGCCAAGTGGTCGATAAGAATGACAGAAGATGATAGGTTCGAATGGATCAAAAATCAAAGGTTGGATGCACAAAGGACAAGCAGTGGAAGGCACAAAAGACCATGACCATCATAAGATGGAGAGCATGCACATCTATCTAGGTACTGACAAGATCTATATAGGAGACAAGGAGAAGGAAAAGAGTTCATTTGCACTGGCCAAAGTGGAGGAGTTGTTGCTCAAGAAAAAAGACCCTTTCAAAGAGATGGCAAACATTCCAAAGGTAGATCACCTTGGGGAATGTGTACACACCTATAGATGATCGGATGATGCGGGAGCAGTGGTATGTAGCTCAAAAACCCATATGTTCAATTTCATGAATTTTGCTTGATTGCGGGACATTGCGTGGCCCACAAGGGAGGGAAAAATGCAGATCTGCGTCTGTGTGGGCGCATTCTATGCCTATGTAATGATGTTCTACACCTGTGTAAGGTACACAGGCACAACTTGATGCTGCACAAGCGCAAGACAGTGTGCACAAGCACAATTGTGCACTTATGACCCTAGTTTGATCAAAAGCAGTGCGCAGATGATCTTGAAAAGAGGGATAAGGGTAGGATAGGTCAAAAATAGATAAGAAAAACCTGATTGGTGCATGAAACAAGGAAATGCAGCCCTTAGGAGAAAACCCTAAAATTGACAAATTGTGCCCCAATTATGATGCAGAGTCAATAGTATCCATTGATTGCATGGGAGAATAGACCCGACTGTTTCATGTTGCGATACAGACTCAGGAGTACTGAAAAAGACACATTAGCAGGACTTGGATTATACTACATTACGTACATGCCTGAGATTAGGGCAAACATAGGACTTCTCACCGCATTGGTTGAGCGATGGCATTCAGAGACTTCCTCTTTCCATCTTCCGACTGGAGAGGTGACTGTGACACTAGAGGACATGTGGCGCATCCTCCACATTCTGATTCATGGGGAGATGGTGGTGTACAACCTAGAGACAGGGAGAGATTCTGTGTGCAGATTATTCAAGTGCAACGCAGATGACCTTGATATCATAAAGAGGGAGATCCACTGGGAGACCATGGTAGCAGAGTATGATCAGCAATATGTGGTGATAGCAGTGGTTATGGCATGCCTATTAGCAGGTGACAGATGAGGACATGGATTCCCTATTGGATGGGGAAGCATGCTAGAGTGGATGGCAATAGAGGGGACTGTATACGCATGGGGACCATGTGTGCTTGCCATGCTATATTTTCAGTTGCATCAGATAGCATATCAGAGGGTACAGACTTTGAGCTGTGGGGTCACACTTTTATAGGTATGGGCATTTGAGCACATAGCCATATGTCGGCTGATTGCAGAGAGACAGGTAGTACCACATCGACCATATGTGTATTTCTATGGGGGAGCGCTGAGACAGGGTCCATTTGGATACATATTGTATTGGCAACATGAGCTAGATAGGTTGAGAGATTTCACATGGAGGCCATATCATGATTGTCCTGGATGGTCAGATGATGGCGATGAGCTACTATATTGTAGATAGGAGAGATACTTGATTGGGTGACCAGTGAATTACTAGAGAGTGATTGAGATGTATCTACCAGAGAGAGTCAGACGACAGTTTGGAGAGAGGCAGGATGTACCGATAGGGACTGCACACTTTGCCCAATCCCACAGAGAGACAAGTCAGTGGGGGAGGATTATTCAGCCACACATAGCATACATCGAATTCATACAACTACAATAGAGACAGTGAGATTGGAGATCAAATTTTGTAGATGTCGGGATGACAAAGAGGTATGAGTGATGGTTTTCACAACAGCGGCCAGTGCCATTGATGGATCCTGATATTCCTGTACCTAGGAGACAGGAGGACTTCCCACTCGCTAGAGAGGAGGAGAATGACGATGAGGGAGAGGAGGAGGGAGATGATGAGGAGGAAGATGATGAGGAGGGAGATGATGAGGATGAGGGGGACGAGGACTAGGGGGATGAGGAGGAAGATGAGGATGATGAGGGAGAGGAGAGTCCTAGGTGCATGCAGAGAGATGAGCCAGATCCAACAGATCATGAGTCATTGTAGGATATACCCATAGGGCAAGAGACAGCTAGCATAGAGGAGATGCATATATGTAGGGCTGCCATAGCGAGTCAACATGATTACATTGCTACATTGGAGAGATAGAATGCTATCTTGAGGATAGAGCAGGAGCAGTGGTCAACTAAGAGGGATACGTTTAGAGTAGAGATAACCAAGCTGACAGTGGCTCGAGATACAATGATAGCCCAGGCACAACAAGCAGAGCAGAGAGTGACTGAGTATGTTGGGTCGATTAGGGATGCTAGTGTGTGTGAGATGGCACAGATGTTATTAGAGGTAGGAGATGAGATGCGCCATTTGAGGACTCTATATGAGAGTGCAGTTCCACCAGAGCAGAGAGCAGCATCATATCAGTCATGATCAAGGACATAGAGTAGGCCATGCTCTCGGAGGTCAGTGAGCAGCATGGGGGTGAGTGGACCTATGAGACCACCATAGCCAAGACCAGGGATAGGAGGGGCTTCATCCTCGAGACATGGCAGGGATGAGGAGGATAGAGGGAGCACCCAGTGATAGAGGCATGTGCTCTTTATGACAAAGACATATATAGTTTGACATTATGTACTCAGCCTACGGGCCATACGTAGGACAGACGGTCCAATTTTGTACTCCGATATTGATATATAATATGATATGCAGCTATATGATGGGATGTGATGTGTTATGGCTTATGTTTACTTTCCATGTATGGATGTCTTATGCACCGTCTATGTACTATCTTTGTAACATGTATGAATGTTGTTTATGTTTTTGATGCATTTATAAGATGAAATGGATAAAATGCTTTGTATGGGCTTGATATAATGCAAATGTACTAACCAATGAATGCAGGATGCAACTTATTTTTATTTTTATTTTTTAGAGATTGGAGAACTAGACCGAACGGACTCCCAAGACTGATGGAAGAAATGTTAGTAAGAAGAAATTAGACAGAGGATAGTTAGAGATGAAGGAAAACTTGCTTTCACAAATGCACATAAATAGGTGAGAACCTTTATTTATTGTAGCAAAGAGGATGCAGAGCATCATGGCATTGAAGACCAGAGCTGGAACGCAACCCCTTTTGCAAAAGACAAACACATCGCACACAAGGAATGAGTGAAGCATCCTAGGGTGCATACATCAAGGGTTGAGGTATGTGCAGTGTTCACAAAGCGAATGTACTTATCACAGACACCCAATGATATAATTTCCCTAGATTGTGACAAACATTCCACAAACAACAAACACAACAAAAAGGAAAGGGACCATGAACCATCCCGGTCACTCTAAATCACTCAGTGACATCATCGAGCAAGATAGGAACATGATCGAAGCCAAAGATAAATCAGTAAAAAGATAAGACGCACAAATTCAACCAAGTCAAACAAACAGTCTGATCATCATTGTCAAAAGTGGAAAACAAGAATGATCATGCTATCTGGTTTCAGGGAATGCAGTACCCCGTTGAAGATAGGACACAGTCTGGTTTTGAGTATACCACACCCTATATAAGACCCATGATAATGTTGACAAGGACCAATGATAATGTTGATGCTATTTGGATTGATGTGACAATTGTGATCAGGTTGAATGCTCGCTTGGTCAAATAGTTCATCTATTAATGCATGATTTCATTAAAGCATGATGTTTGATTGATTATCGTTGGATGCATGCTCAATGATCTGTCTATGCACAAAGGGGACCATTTATTGACAAAATGCAAAATGCCAAAGAAATTGTTTTTGGATTTTAATGTTTTTCACTTTGTAGGAATTTTGAGTTTTTTTACAATTTTTTTTGTTCGTTTTTCAAGACTTTATTTGAATTTTTAGGGATTTTTTTCAGGACATTATTTGATTTTTAGGGATTTTTTCAAGACATTATTTGATTTTTAGGGATTTTTTCAGGACATTTTTCAATTTTTATGATTTTGCCGCCAGTGTCTAGCAAGGCAAGGAATATGACAGGTGAATAAATAGGCTTTCTGAAATGTTGGTGGATAGAGGGAAGACAAAGGCCTTTTATCATGGAGACAATATGGATGCAATTTTCAAGGGCTATTGCATGATGGGACAAGAGACTGGATATGACAATGTAAAGCAGTGACATGGCATGAGGGACATGTCAAGAGGTTTTTGAAACCATGTTTAAATTTTGCGTCCTTATGTCAGATCAAGATCAAGGAATGAAAAAGAGTGTATGGATAGTGATATGATATGGATAGGATAAGCAAGACCAAGAATGGATAAGGGACATGGACTGAAGGTCGGGATAGGCTAAGGGATAGTGGTAGAAAGTTGCAATAAGCTAGGGAATATGGATGAAAGGTTATAATAAGCAAATGGATAAAGACCAAAAGCTATGATGGACTAAAAGCTACAAACAAGATGTATGATGCTCATGAAGATCCTCAACCTTGTCAAGATCAAAGGTGGAAAGGGAAACTGGACATGAGGGACAATAGGATATGAAGTTTAATGACAGGGGTTCGATAGGATAATGGAACAATGAAGGACAAAAGGATATGATAGGATAAAACCTGTCCCCAAGTACGGTATGCAAGAAGTTCATAGATTACACATGACACCTATTTTCAAGGTTTTCATCACGGTACATGCCCAAGGTGCCTGTTTGCCAGGTTTTCACCAGTGGACGAATTATTTTTGCTTTAATTTTTTTTTCTTTTTCTTTTTTTCTCACTTTTTTTTTTTTTTTTTGACTTTTTCAATAGAAGATGGACACATGATAGGGGATGGAAAAAGGACTCAAGCATCTTTTTGTTTGGATAGTAGCCTTGAAAAAAAAATGGACCATGACCTTTAAAAGCATGCTCAAAGACGTTGGTAGGATAAGGATATGGAAAATGAGATGGAACTAAGGAAAGGATTTATGCAAAGGATTGGACCAAAGGGATCGAAGGATGGAAAATATGCATTGGATAATGGATAGGGTATTGGAAGAATTGGGCTTGAGTGGATGGAAATGAAGGTAAGATCAATATTGGAACACACCTTGAGGGGTGATGGACTGATGGAGGAAGAGTGGGTTTTGGATATGGAGATTTTGATGAAGGAGTAGCTAGGGATTTTGGGACATAAGGGCCCAAAATGGACGAAGAAGGTGATGGAGGAATGAATTTGAGAGGGTTGGATGGAGGAATAGCAACTTTGGATGCCAAGTTGGATGTTTCTTTAGGCTTTTGTGCTTCAAGGAGCCGCTTAGGGATCCACATGGTTTTTGATTTTTCATGCTTTTGTGGTTCATTGGAGTGCATTGCCAACACAAGGGATTTAGGAACCCATATAGATTTTAACTTTTTTTTTTGAGAAATGGGCCTTTGTGACCTTTTGGATTTTTCCTTTTCTTTTTGGATCATATTTTTCTTTGCTTTGACATGTTGATTAGATTGGACATGTTGATCCTTGAATACGTGGATTTTTAAACTTATGACTTTTATGCTTGGCATCCAAATTGCTTGGAGGGGGAAAGGAATGCATGGATGGATAGTAATGAAATGGAGTTCTTTTGGATGGATGAAATTTACTCAAATATGTGTTCCTTTGTTGACCTTGCATACAGGATGCAGAGATATTATAAGGACCTAAGATGGATGGAAGGGATAAAGGGGAAGGGATATGTTTGGATTTTGAAGGGATGTTGGATTTAGTAGGGGTACCCACGTCTTGAGGAATTTCACTGAGGCCATAACCCTTAATATTTTCTTTAACATGAAGGGATTATTGCTTATGGAGATCTACTCCTTTGCCTTTATGAATATCTTGACTTGTAGGATACTCTTTTCTTTGGGAAGAAGACGCGAGTCCATTATGAGGTGGATATGATATGAGAGAAATAATGAGATCTTGAAGTGGATCAGATTGCACCAAAGTGGAAGAACCCATTATGCATGTCGAGGGTTCATGAACATCTTGCACTGACATGTTAGAATCATGAGGGGGATTAGGATCATGAGGGGGACTAGGATTGTGTAGTGGACATGGTTCAATGACAGGCTCTTCAAGAGATGGAATGGGAGAAATAATGGGATCATCAAAAGAAATGAGATCTTGGAGTGTATATGGAGCATTAAGACAAGGAGATGGAGGAACAAAAGGATCTTGTGGAGGATTTAAAGGAATAATTTGATCTTGACAAGGAGGAAGATCATTGGAATCCTCTTTAAAGGTGCTTTGCTCTTGACTTTTAATGGGATCATCAGAAAGGATGGAAGGGATATCTTGATCTTTCTTAGGAAGTGGAATGCCAATGGGATTTGAAAGGACATTTTTTTCATGAAATGGAAGGGGATCGTTTGGGATTGGATGAACTAGGATATCTTGATCTTGCTTGGGGAATGGAGTGTCAATAGGACTTTGGATAGGATGGACAAGAATAGGGGAATCATCATGAGTGTCTAGGAACATGGGGTCCTGGTCAACAATTGGATGGGATGATAAGGTTTCAAGATCTTGATCTTCATCTATTTCAAGACTTCATGCTCTAAATTATCCTCTTGACATGGGGTTGGACTTTGGATATGCATGGGGGATTCTGACAAGGGATCAATGTTTTAGCATGAAGGAAAAGCACTTTGAATATTTGTGATGGATTTTGGCAAGGAATCAATGCTTGAACATGAGGAAGAGGGACTTCGAATGGGGTCCTCTAAAACAAGTAATGGCAATAAAGTGCATGGTGGCATTGGGTCTTGTATTTCTAAAACATTACAAGGATGTGCATCATGAATTGGATTATCTTGGCAATCAATTATGGATAGCCCTTGGATAATTTCATCCTTGGGTGTATTGTTTGATGATGACAATATGGAAGGTTCTTGTGAAACTTCTAAAGGTGTAGGGATAGATGCCATTGGAGAGTCAATTTGTTTGTGGGGGGATGAGGCATTGCTAGACATAAGTGTATTATCTTGATCTTCCTCAAAGAACTCACTTGGTAATTTCCTTAAGATCCTTGCAATAAGGCCACCTTTCTTTCGAGGTTTTGAAATAGTTATATCTGGAATTTGAACTTATTTGGAAAGGAGTTGGTTCTGGTTTGATGTCATGTTTTGATTTCGAACTAGATGTTGATCAAATTGGTTTGACATGTTCAAAATTTGGCTTGGTGCATGTTGCAAGTTTTGTTTTTGAATTTGTGATTGTAGTTGTTGATACTGAGTTTGTTGTCGATAATTAACAGTTGGTTGGACATATTGTTGAAATTGGACCATTGGTTGTGTTGGTTGTATATGTTGGACCATTGGTTGTGTTTGTTGGAAATGTTGGAGCTGTTGAACAATTGGTTGTGATGGTTGAAAATCTGATTGATAGTAAACACCTTCTTGTTCTTGTTGTGAAGGCACATAATGTTGTTGTTTGAAATTGTTTCATCATCTCTATTTGTGAGAGGAGATCTGGTATGTTTGATCATTCAATAAGAGATCTTACATCAATTGGCTCAATATTTGGATTTCGACCTAGAAATTTTTGAAACATTTTGGACATTAGTGATCTATTCTTCTCAATATTTTTCACTTTTTGTTCCAAAATCTCCTTTTCTTGAGCTAGTTTCTCCTCTAGTTTTTGTATTTGGACATTTACATCATCACGATAAGTTTGATCCAAGTTTTGAGACATGTAGAGATTGGATTGACATGATTGATTTCTCAATTGTGATGACATGACTTCGTAAGATGGTTGAGACCTCATTTCAACAAACATGTCACTATGCAATGCAACTAATGGGATTGACAAATGCAACCTAAAAGGATGACAATGCAACTTAATGTTTTTGTACCTTTTGAATTTTTGGAGACAAACTTTTGAAATGCAAAGCTAAAGACACAACCTTGGGAAATTGAAATGAAGTCAAGACCTTAAAGGACAAAGGACCAAATGACAGTAGGACAAATTGACAATGTCTCACCTATATGCTTGGATACTAAGCTAGGTTTGACAAAAATGATATTAATGAAAGGACAAATTTTAGACAAGGTCAAGACTCCCTAACAACAACTTAGGGTATCATCCAAAGTTTTGATTTTTCAAGTTTGACAAACCAAATTTTTGAGACTAAATGCAAGAAGGCAATGATTATGACAATGACTTAGGATATGACATGAAAATGATCTAAGGATATGATATGACAAGATGAAGCCAAGACAAGATGACAATACAATGATAAGGATATGCGAAGACCAATGACTTGGAATATGCAAAATGCAACCTATGCAAGACCTAATTTTAGCATGACAAGGATAATGCACGAATGTCACCTAAATGGAAATCTAGCTTGGATATGACAATGAAATGCAAACTTAGGGAAATTATTTTGAACCTAAGTACAAAATGAGGATGCTTGCAATGAAAAGGACTAAAATGAAGGGAGATGACAATATGTCCTAGGACCTAAGTTGGAATATGCAAAACCTAGCCTAAAGTGACATGAATTTTGAAACAAAGGTATTCAATGTTTTGACAAGCCATGTTAAAATGTTGGATGAATACTTGGAAAAATTTGGACTTTTGTTTGGATTTTGTTTTGAATTGAAGGTTGTTGATTTTGAAAACCCAAGTTGATTATGAGAACTTTTGAAAGTTTGTTCTTGATTTAACTTTTGACAATTACGAAAGACAAAAATGTTTGTTTGACTTTGACTCAAGACAATCAAGCACATTCACAACAAATCCTATGGCTGGCAAGGGCAATATTTGTTGAATCCTCTAACCATAAAATACAACACTCAGCTGGATAGCTAGATGCTTGGTAGCACTGGCTCCCCTTTACAATGCACTCACTTCTCGGGCATACCAAGCTTTGAGTTCAAGGGGCATCACTTCCCAAGAACTTGCTATCTCTAACTAAGGAGTACATGAGAGGTGTCTTCGGCATGCGCGTATCACAACACCTAAGCCAACAGATAGAAGGATTTTGGCATCTAAAAACAAGAGATTCTAGTAAGGGCATCCGTTCGGGTGGGTATTGATCTGGCGAATAAATCATCGCAATACCATTCCAACACCCATTGTCTACAACTTTCATTGCATCCACAGTTATTTAGAGTGGCTTGGAAGAGCTTGGCTTTAGCCCGTCACCACTTTGGGTCGTTCCCTCTCACCAATGCCTATGCGAAGTGCCAGGCAAATCGGGAGGCAGGCCCAGTTCTAAGGGTTAAAACATGCAATCAAATTAAAAACAGACAAAGCATGCATGGTGTTCATTAACCTTTAAGAAATGAAATGTGCAACTACTTTAAAAATCACAAGCAAAAAGTTTTAATGAGAGTCTTTGACCGCGTCCTGCATAAGATTCATTAGTAGTTGCATTTTTAGTCTTTGTCAAACGTAACGCCAAGATGCTGCACAGAGAATTAGCACCAAAGAAAAACCAGAATGCAAGAAACAAAATGAAAACAAACAAATTTGCAAGTAAAAACAACTGATTTCACCTCTGTTTCTGGCCTTGCACAGGCACAAAATGCCTCAACACAGGCACAAAATGCCTCAACACAGTCATAGAATGCCTCAACACAGGCGCAAAACCCATCAACATAGGCGCAAAAGTGCCCAGAGAGCTCCGAGTCACCCTGTTTCTTGAGTTTTTAACTTGCAAACAACTCAAAAGCACTCAAAACATGGTTAAGGGGTTAGTTCACGTCGGGTTCACCAAAATGTAGATCGGGAAATTGAAAATCATCAAAACAATAGAAATTAGGACAACCACAAAACCTAAAGCTGCTATGAAAGCAATCCTAATCCAATCAATGAAGACATAAAGACAAGATATTCAAATCAAATGAAATCAAAGCAAACCGACGCATATATCTCCTTCATGTGGCTCCATTGTTCTTCTTTCACCTTCAAATTTGATGTGGATCTCACCTACAAGTGCAAAATGCAAGTGGAAAGAAAGTTGTTGAGAGATGAAATTCGTAGCATAAGGTTACTTAAAAATGTGATTGATCGATCCTTTCATTGAAGAAAATCATCCAATTTATAGACAAATTTGAGAGAGGACAAGATTAGCATGAAGAGATTTGAAAGGAAATTCAAATCAAGAATGGAAAAATTATGACAAATGTATGACAATTTGCTATGCAAGGTGTATAAAAAATTATGACAAATTATGACAAGATTGAAATGCCATTCCCATGACAAAAGGGAAGAGAGAAAATAGCTTCCATGATTGCAACAAATGGAACCATAAACATAGGAGAAAAATGAGGGAATGAATTTAGAGGAAATATTAGAAAAATTAAAGAAAATAGGAGAAATAGAAATTAGGTGAATTAATTAATAGGTTTTCATCCATTAATTAATTCATGAAAGAGACCTAGGACTAAATAAATAGATTTATTTAACCCACAAAGAAGAAGAAAAGGATTAAATGAACAAATCATAAAACCCTAGAAATAAGAGGACAAGGAATTAGGTCAAGACAATAAGAAATTAATGTAGGTTCGATCATGATTCTAATTGACAAAGGACCAATGTTGATAAATGATTGAGATTGGTTGACAAAAATCAATGACAAATTGACCAAGATTGACAAGGAGATCAAATTTATAAGCGCCAATTGACAAGGAACAATGACTAATCAATCCAAATTGACATGATTGAAAAGGACAAGGATCGATGACGAATCGATTGCAAAATGACAAGATTGACAAGGACAAGGATCGATGACGAATCGATCGTAAAATGACGAGATTGACAAGTTGATAATTGCAAATGATTACTAACAAGCTAAAGATGATTGAAAGATTGACAAGAGGACAAAGCCCTAATTCTATCATCGATTAGGAATGACGATGTCAAAAATGATGATAAATGAGCACGCACCATGATGTGACAGGATAAGATCGACCAAAATCATGACTGAAGATTGCTATCGACAAGACCTAATTTGAAAGCGATAAAAATGAGGAATGCAGAAGAAGGACTTGATGCTCGCAAATGATAAAGACCAAGTGCGCAACATAGAAGAAATGTTAATGTGACATAAGAACCCTAAAATAAGGCAATGGGCAAATGTTAAAGTATGACTCCACAAGTGTTGACCATTTTTAGATGTCTACACTATCTACAGATCATTGCATGATATAATATTCACATACAAATGATCTACATACATATACTTCGCATATACAGTTCCGCTATATTCTATTTCACCTATGTCATGTCCTTTGTCATATTCAAAATGACCTAGCGGACTGACCTATATACCCATTACGAACAATGTGCCTTATGTTGGCTTACAATGCATTACAAAAGATATTCAATGTTGGCCTCAACATTAATTACAAAAATGATTTTCTAAATAAATCTCCCTTGATGTCGGCTTCCTTCAAGTACTAATGTCGGTGCCAGTGATGGTGTAGTCCTGGATACTCCAATGCTGGTGTCTGCCGGTATATGCCTCCTAATGTCGGTAAATGATTTCCATCTAAACTTGTTGCCATCAATGACAACAAAATGAATCCTATGAGTGTCAATTGCCAACAATCTCCCCCTTTTCCATTGATGGCAACACTTGTGAAAAATAGATTCCCTGTCAGTTACACTGAAATATTCTCCCCCTGAGCAATACACTCCTGATATCCTGATGTCCTTCCCATGTGATTTGTTTTTGATATTTTTCACATATATATATATACTCCCCCTTTGGCATCAATGCCAAAGACCGATGAAAGAATTGAAAGAATTCAAAACAAAAGAATAAATGAATACTGCTAATTTCATTGGAGCTTGACCAACTTCAAAATTTCTGGGTAAGCTTTATCCAACAACTGAAGATATGTGTCCCAATTGGTTTTGAATGTGTCAGATATGGATGCTAGTCCACTTAGTAAGTGGGCAAGTGTTTCCTTCTCCTTGACATCTGCTGGTGTGGGTTTAGCAATCATATCCATGCAATCTCTCTTATGAACACCCAATGAATCTAATCTGGGACTGACCAATCCTCTAAGACTTCTTGCTCTCCTAATGACTTTATCTCTCTCCTTCTCAAAAGAAAAAATTTGGTTCTCCAAGGACAAAAATTGTCCATCAACAGATGTTGTTAGTGTAGTTAATCCATCAAAAGAGTTTGCTATGCTAGCTACCTTATCATATAACTCCTTTAGTCTACTATCTACATTTCTTGTAAGAATTCCTATGTTACAACAGACCCTGTAGATATTTGTACCTTGTTTTAAAAAAACCTCAATAAGAATGAGTTTGGCCTCAATTTTCTTTTTCTATATTTCTATAATCTGGTCAAAGGTTGCTCTTTTAGTTGCAGTGAATATTTCTAAAGCCTACCGATTTGCAATCTGCCTCAAAGATTGAAAATTGTTAGAAATATGTTCTGTTAAAGTTTTGAGCTTGCTAGAAGGGCTTGCTCCATCTTCAATCTTACAATTAGGGATTAAATTATGCAATATTGTAACTGATTGATCAATTATTCCCTTGTCTGCAGTACCCTCCAATAATTTCTGAGTAGCCATCATCATTAACTCAGTTGGACTCATCTTAGTGATTGATTTCTTCTCAACCTGAGAAGTGTCAATTTCCAAAACCTTTGTCGAGGAATCAGTTTTAACTGCCGGTGTAGATTCAGTTCCCTTTACCTTATCCTCTACAACCATTTTTGCATTGGTGGATTCACCACTTGGTGCAGTATTAATTATTGTCGGTGGAGTATTATCTATAATATTCCCTATAACCTGTACATTTCCTTGCTCAAAAATAGTTTGTGTTGGTATAGACTGTACACTTTCCTTAGCCAGGTGTATCTATATATCTATAGTTACTGCCGATATATTCAAAATTAGAGCTGAACTATCCAGAGTACCTTTCCCTTTTGATTTATCTGGAATGGTGGAAGATGTAGCCTTTGCAAATTCTTCTTCAGATGTAAGAAAATTTGGATTCTTCTGGAAGAATTTGGTCCAACCCTAATTGGTCTCATTTATCACTCATTAACTCTGCCCATCATAAGGCTTATTTGTCGGGGTTTACTACTGATAACTGTCCTATTTGCAACATCTATGTATCTTTTCATTTCCTCATTGTTTATTGAACCACACATTTCCAAAATTTCTACTTCCTTAATTTCCCTATCTCTCTTGACAACGTCAAGTCTTCTAGCATCAAGTTTATTATACAAAGATAGAGGTATCTCCTTCAAAATTTATATTAAGGATTTCTTATAAATGTCTATATGTAACAAAATAGCCTCCTTAGTGATCATGTAAGGCCTATCTAGCCAGATGAACTCATTGTGAACCCTACTCAGAATGTATATGATGAATTCATCCTTGAATTCCAGTATGTACAGAATACCGGTTAACCCTAGATCCTCAATTGCTTTGTATTCTAGCTTGATGGTTCCAGAGCCTCCCAGTATCATGGATTGATACATACTTTTGATGTCTTTTTTGCCTAGATCCTCCTGGGTGTAGTGAATGTATTCCCTTACATCTTCAACATACATCACGCCATCAGGAACCCTAGAAAATGCTCTTGCAAAGTCTTCTTTCTTAGCAATTTTGGGAACCTCCTTGAATACGGGCCTTAACCTATCCTTGACTTTGACAATGGTGGGATTTGCAATGAAAGTAGGAGCTGAAAATACAGATGCCATTTCTAAGAATACCTAAAAGTGAAGACCGATGGAAGATTGAGTGATTATTAGATTACTGCTCAAAATCCTTTCAAAATGCCTTTGCACGCTCTTAATTCACTTGAAATTCGCCTTTTCTTTGCTCTGAATGCTTGAATTCTCAGTGAGTGAAAATAAATTCACTTACCCCTTTTATTAGCGAATAAAACCCTAATCTTTCTCTGTATTAAATGCATCACGAACAACCCTATCGGGTGTCGGTTTCACAGTCTTGTGCCCGGTGAACCTTTATCTATGATGAACACAACTCTCTAGATCTCTTCGAGATCTCCTTATATCTCCTCTGAGGTAATATGCAGGATTTTACAATGACTTTTCCAACCCCTAAGGCTTATGCCTCAGTTACTGGTGGAATTTCTTGCTGGTTGAGGAATACCCCATTCTACCGGTGGAGTTACCGGTGTAGATCCATCTCCACTTGGTTCTTCAGATTTTCTAACCTATCTCTTGGTGTGATCTTTTTGTATATCATCTACTTTCTGCTTTCCTTTCTCATTATCTTTATCATTCCTAACCGGTTGAGTCTTTCTTCTACAATACTTAGCAATATGACCTATTTTGTTGCATGCATAGCATGTAACATTGTTCTTCTGAATTGCTTTGACAAATCCAATGTCATTCCTTGACCTACAGTGATTAGAAAAATGTCCAAACTTTCCACATGCATGACATTTAACATTCATTCTGCAATCTTCTGATTTATAACCATATTTCTTGCAATTTGTGCATTGACTGGGAATAGAATTGTAGTTTTGATTTGCTTTATTTCTACATTATTTATCCATATGCCCAAATTTATTGCAAACAAAACATCTACCATTGAATTTATAAGCATTAGATTGCCTTACCGGTTTCCTTTGTTCTGATGAGTTCTACATACCGATTGTCTGATGTTCATTTGTAGTACCAAAGCTTTCACTTGCAGTAGTCAGATCATCTCTCAGAGTAGTTATTTGTCTTTCAAGTTCTTGTTCATTGTTCCGGGAGTATGCCAAATCAGTTCTCAATAGATTATTCTGATGAGTCAATCTGCCACATTCATCAAATTTGTTCTTCAGAGATATAACAAGATTATCTTCCTTCTTCTTTCTGTCCTCAATATCTTTTGATAGCCTCATAGTCAGATCTTGCATTTCATTCTTCATGAGGATGTTTTCTTGACTTATTTTCTGATATTGTTCCTTAAGTGCATTGTTTTCCTCATCATCCAGGTTTTGCAAAAGTTCTTTTCTCTTGGCTTGAGCTGATGATAACCTTTCTTGCAGGATAAGAATGAACTCATTAGCAGAATTCAATTCATCTTGCAATTTCAAGTTCTTCATCCTTTCAGCATCATAATCCTCAAGAGCCATCTCAAGTTGCTTCTCCAAAGCCATGTTCAAAGATTTCGGTTTTAGGATCTTCCTCAAGTTGTTAAACTTCTTCCAAGGTACCAAGCTCTAATACCAATTGTTGGGATCCAAGAACACTTGGGGGGGGGGGGGTGAATCAGTGTTATATGGGTAACACAAGATTTTACCCTTTTATACCATACACATATAAATCAATAAACAAATAAACATATAGCATGAAGCAAATAAACCATCCACATAAATGAACACCATAAGACACAGAGTTTGTACGTGGAAAACCTCAAAGAGGAAAAACCACGATGGGATTTGTGACCCACAATATCAGTTCACTGGCCATATGAAAGGATATTACATATAATGGGGGCCTGCACATGCAAGAAGACACACTACCTAGAGCATACTGCTCATCACTAAAGAGTCTCACTGACTACAAGCTTCTACTGAAGTAAAACAATAAAATGAACTCAAAACTGCATCTGCTATGCATAATAGAGTTTTGATTCTAGCTATGCTCTGTACCAGTTCATAAACCCTGAACACTACTACCGATATCTCTTCTCCTCCAAGAATGCTATCCAAACTATCTATAGATCATTGCATGATATAACATTCTCATACACATGATCTACATACATATACTTTGCATTATACAGTTCTGCTATATTCTATTTTACCTATGTCGCATCCTTTGTCATATTCAAAATGACCTAGCAGACTGACATATATACCCATTATAAAATATGTACCTTATGTCGGCTTACAATGCATTACAAAAGATATTCAATGTCAGCCTTGAAAATAATTACAAAATGATTTTCTAAATAAATCTCCCTTGATGTTGACTATCTTCAAGTACTGATGCTGATGCGAGTGCTGGTGTAGTCATGGATACTCCATTGCCGGTGTCTACTGGTATATGCCTCCTAATGTTGGTAAATGATTTCCACCTAAACTTGTTGCCATCAATGACAAAAAAATGAATCCAATGAGTGTCAATTTCCAACTGATGATGCATGAAAAGCAGGTTCAGACTTTACAACTCTAGAAGATCCAAATTCTTCAAGCTCAAAAGTAGATAATTTCCCAATCAGGATGTCTTTGTTAACTGAAGAGTTTGCCATTTTTCTCTACTCATTAATTGTAATTGCCTTCATCTTGCAAGCCGATATAAGGGCTCTCAATACTTTGGAAACTATTTTATCTTCACTCAGAAATCCTCCACAACATTGAATTCCCATAACATTATCATTTACTCTTTTCATAAACACAACAATTCTTTCATTATCTACCATCTTTAAGTTTTCATATCTTACCCAGTAACCATCAAGTTTAGTAATTTTTATAGTAGGACCACCTTCATTCAGAGTTTACAATTTATCTCACATAACCTTAGCCGATTATTTGTCAGCCAATCCCATGATCTACTGATCAGTAAGTGCACACAAGAGAGCTTCTCTAGCTCTACAATCATTTTCAAAATTCTTATCTAAGTCTACAGGAGCAGGATGGCCGGATGCCGGATCATAAGATATGTATCCTTTCTTAGTGATCTCCCAAATATCCTTGCTAAGACATCTAAGATGAGTCTCCATTCAAATTTTCCATATCCCATAATTTGTTCCATCAAGCTTAGGGATTTCTCTTCTGAAAATAGTTGCCGGTGGATTTGAAGTGTTAGCTGCCATAGGATCTACCTTAAGCGGTTAAGCTTCTGCAAAAGAGGACCAAAGCTCTGATACCAATTGTTAAGATAACCAGTGAACAACTATGAGGGAAGGTGAATTAGTTGTTAACAGATTATATCATTTAATCCACTTAATAATCTTTAACCAAATTAAGTATCGGTAAAACAAAAATAGATATCGGTAAGCAATAAAACTTAACAATGAAACATATAATCAACACAATGAAACCATAGCACATAACACCATGATTTTTATGTGGAAAAACCAAAAAGGGAAAAACCACGGTGGGAAGCCTACCCACAGTCAGATGATACTTCTATAGAAAATATGTGATATAATGAGGGGCCTACACATGTAGAAAGGCACACTGCCTAAAGCGCACTGCTCATTACAAAAGAGTCTCACTGACTACAGAGAGGTTATAACCACCTTAAGATAAATGAACAACATTCCAGAGTAATGAATTGTCAGAGATAGCATCTACCATGCCTGATTATAGTCTCGATTGAGCTCGATACCAGAGGCCTTTGACCTCTTCCTTAATCCCAAATCGATCACCTATGATCGACCAAATCTCCTTCGCATATGATATTGTATTTCAAGACCACAAATACTATTTCATTCCCATCCTATGATATACAATGAGATCTTACATCATTTTATACCAACCCTAAGGCCTAAACCAATTAGGTTGGCCACCTAAAGATATTACAATAATATCATTACATAAATTCATATTAAAATGATATGCCATGTCGGCTTAAGACCAAAACAACAATAACCAATCCATATAACATCCCAAAACATCCTGATAACGTGTAGAGTACATGTTAACATGATACCGGTCCATAACCTAAATAGGCATGAGACCTATTCTGGGTCCACCACGCCAAAGCAATGTCTTAAAGTAGTTGAAGCACAAACAAAGAACATATTCAACATCTCGAAATCCATGTAGAAGTTGCACCAACACCACTTATGCATCCTGTCAAGATTCCTCAGTGAAAGCTCTACCGGCTAAAACTTAAACCAATGCCGATAAGGGTTTATAAGAGTGTATGATAGCATCCGATCAGAAAGTCAATACCAACTAACCAAAATATGCTCCACTAACATGTAACACATAAAATCAAACATACTTCATTGATCCAAACATGCCAGAAGTGTCCAAAAAATAGTCTCTTATGTCGGTAACACTAGATCTTCTACCGATAACTAAAACCTATCTACCGGTAACCAACCATAATAGCTAGTGTTGACATCAATGATAAAACATCAATACAACACATAATCATTTCATCCATAATGCTAACAATGCATTTATATATACATACAAGACAAGCAAGTGGAGGGATATCGCAGTGATACATCCCGATCGCAATGAGTGATGTGGTGTTGATCCCCCATGAAGAAAATCAAACAACATCCATGCAATGAGAATACAAATCATGAAACATCACATCATAAGTAAATAAAAATAGGGTTAGTATATCCATTTCAAAATGAGGCATGATCCATGAAATCTATCAAAGCACATGATAACCAAGATACCATCACCAACCATCTAGAAATCATAACTAGTCATGAACATAATCAATAATATCAATAGTATAAGGTCATGTAATGTCTATCATCAAAATCATCAAATAAAAAAGTAAGTAGTCATAATTAATGTCCATGTATCATATAAGTCAAATCATATCCATCGCACAAAATAAAGGTCAGATCAAGTCAATCCAAAATGAAACAAGAGTCTGATCAAGAGTGGGAATTACAAATTGTATAACTGATCTCCATCATCTGCAACCATTCTTAACCAATTACAGATCTCCGAATGGGAGTTTTAAAGATCAACATGAAAATCTTTCCCCTAAGGCAAAATGCCCTAGTTACCGGATGAGGTTCTAGCACCAGATTCAAGTGTGGAGTCATTCTGCACATTTGAATCTTCCTTTTTCACCCACATATTCTTATGTTGATCTCTGATCTCTTCCACTTTATATTTTCCTTTTTCATCTAGTTTGTTCTTGTTCCCTGGAGCATTCTTGCTTCTGCAATATCTTGCAATATGACCGGGTTTGTTACATGCATGACAAACAATATTCCTCTGCATAGGCCTAAAGTTCATATAATTTGGTCTCATCCTGCATTGGTTAGATATATGTCCAAACATTCCACAAGCATAACACCTCTTATTCGGAAAATTATTTATCACTATTCTACACATGTTCGACTTATGACCAAAGTTGTTGCATATGAATTATTGACCGGTAAAGGTAGGACCTTTATTCATCAAATTACTCATCATCCCAGTATTCATCTTACTACTACATTAACTTGCCATATGACCAAATTTACCATAAACAAAATATTTACCATTGAATTTATAGGCATTAGGCTATCTTGCCGAAGGTTTCTTGTCCTTCTTATGATTGCTTTGACCAAAACCAGAGGATTCTCTTTTCTCAAATCCAATTCCTCACATGTCTTTCCCATGTCTCTAACTTTACAACATCTCATCTAGCTGGGCAGAGCTAGCTTTGAATTTTTCTTTGTACTTATTAGTAGTAGAAAGATCATCTCTCAGAATTATAATCTTCTTTTCAAGTTCTTGTCCATAATTTTTGCATTAAACCAATTCAAGCTTCAACTGATCATTCTCATATGTTAATGTAAAGCGGAAAAATCAAACCCTAGTAGTTCTCCCCTCCCCAACTCCGAGGAGAGAGAAGGGAGAGTCACTAGGGTTGATGGTTTTCACTTAGGAGAGACTTTACATTCAAAAGAGGGGTTGAAACCCACAAGATCCAATCCCACGCAATGCAAGATTGGATTCTATATGAGTTTCAAGGGTTAAGACATCAAGGATACCCTCTTTTGTAAAGAATGCAGATAGAATGATTGAACTAGGAATGCATGTAAAGTAGGAAAGATTCGCTTAAAAATAGAGATAGGGATATGGGATGAAGCTGCGGACCTGGAATTAGCAGTAAAATGTCGAGATGGTGCTGTTCTGCAAATTTGAGCGAAAGTTGATAGGACGATGGCGCCCGGCGTGCACACGGTCCTCCGAAAAATCCGCGAAACGAAGGTGGATCTGTTCGTCTTTGCACAAGGATTCCAGATCTTCAATTACAGCCACGTACCTGCAACCTACACACCAAAAAGAGAGGACGATTGGGGGGTTAGGGATGAGGGGTTTGCCTTTAGGTCAAACCCTGGTTTTGGAATTAACCAAGAAATGAGAATGCTGTAAATGTAAATGTTTGTGATGTAAACAAGTACTGATACCTTGTTGTAAGAATGTTTGTATTCTTACATGCGAAGGTGTAATGTATGTAGCATGTAATGTGTTGTATGTGATCTCCTCTTCAATGGTTGAATCCTTGTCTTGAATGCAACACTTAGCCTTGAATGGAGACTTAGAATGATCAATTGCTTGAAGGAATGCTTGAATGCTTGAATGTTTGAATGGTTGAATATAGTTTCCGCCTTTTTTCCATCTATGTCCTCCACCCTTTTTGAGAGAGGAAATGTAGTTTATATACTTGCCAATTAGGGTTAAAAGACTGATTTTCCCGACCTTAGGCCGACCAGGAAACATTATTTTCCAATTTGCAAACTTAAAGACCCGAAGTCTCATAAGAGACCGGGCCCAAAATAGGGCCAGGGACCAGGGCGCTGGGCGCCATGGTCCTGGGGGACCAAGGCGTTGGGCGCCCTAGTCCTAAAGGACCAGGGTGCTGGGCGCCATGGTCCCACCTCTAGGGACAGCGGGGTGCAAGGAGGATCAGGCCAGGGTGCTGAGAAATGCAGTTTTTGATGTCATGAACAAGTTTCGGGGTCTCCATTCAGGTTCCGTGTTGCATCGCCATCGTGAAGACCCAAATGCAGTCGAAATTGCAAGTGTCACAATTTTAGGACAGTACATTTAGCCCCCACTTTAGCGGGAGTATAAGCGTATGCCAATACTTCCGGTAAAGTACAAGGAAACAACATTGAAAAACTTTCACCACGTCAAGGAGGCAAGATACACAGAGCCCCCAGTGGACTAAGGATCTTACGACTTCAATTGACAAAGTAAAAGGGAAGATCATGAGGGATAACCATGACTGTCAGTAGTAAGGTTCCCTCACTATGAGTCATGCAAGAAAGATATCAAAAATTTTCAAGGCAAAGCTAAATTTGTCAAGAAATTTTGAAGTATCTTGAAAAGATATGGATGGGATGTATGCCCCCCTACGTTAAAGCAATCACACACGCCTCACCGGGGGTGATTGCTTTATGGTAGTGATACATATAAGAAATGAGAAGGGAAAGGAGCACGTTATCACAAGGATTTAGCCCCCAAGAGTGAGATAAGCCCAAGGATAATAGACACAAAACACAAAGCACAAGGTGACTTCGCTTTCCTCGGGGTCAGTATGCTGTATGATAATTCATGTATATCATATGTATGTATGCATAATTGTTCTTCATTCCCCAATCAAGGAAGGTCACCTAGAAGAAGGGAACACATGTGTCTTTTGAGTCAACATGAGAGAGACCAAGAGATCTCAATGCTTTGCATCATCCTCAAGTAGACAACACTAAGGACAACAAATAGAAGAATGAGAATAACACATAGAAGAAGTAACAAAAGAGATCAAGAGAGGAGGAGAGAGTTTGCTATGCTAATGAAACTAGTCTAGCACGTCATCTACCCCCCGATCTTGCTGATCAATATTTCGGGAAGGTAGGAAACATGCTAGAGGAGGAACATCCAACACAACAGATGGAGCTATCACAAGATCCAAACAAGGGCTATGTTCATATCCCAAGCCGCGGTGTTCTTGTCTAGGAGCTAGGATAAGTGCTTTAGAAAATGCGTTAGATAAATGGTTATCAACATCAACATATTCATATTCACTATCAGAATGAACAGGAGTAACATTTTCATCATGAATAACATTTTCATCTATATCATCATCAAGATTTATAAAAATAGGATCCTTGACTCGCACAGGATCAAGACCATCATACATCTTATGTTTAGGAGATTTTGGCTCAATCATCGGCTGAGGAGAAAATGGAATAATACTAGCTGAAGGTGTTTTTGGGGATTGCAAAGTTTGAGAAGCACTTGCCTGAGCTCTAAGACGACGCTTTCGTCGGCGTTCACGTGCAGAACGATTTCGTCTAGTCTTAGTAGGAAGATTAGGAGATTGAGGAGGAGGAATGTTCTCATCCTTATCACTTGGGTGTTTAGGTTGTGGTCTCTTAGGTTGAATAATAGGAGAAGAGGAAGGTCTCTTCTCTCCATAAGAGGAAGGAGGAGGAACTGCTCCATATAAGGGAGGAATAGTTGGTTTAGGAAGGAGACCAAGTCCATCATGACGAGGAGGTATAGGTCTACTTTTAGGAAGTTTATTAGATATAGGCATAGTCACATTCATAGGAATGGGTTGGGAATCTTCTTGAGGAAAGACATTAGTTTTATCTTTCAAAGAAAGAACTTCCTTCTCAAGAATGATAGGAATATCAAGTTTGGGTGTTCTAGGTTCACTTAGAGATAGGATCATATCTTTTTTCCACTTTTGATAAGATTTAAAAAGATGATCACTTCACGGTGGAAGAGATTGGAATTGTTTAGGCCAAAAGTAATCAATAGGAACGCTAGAAGTTCTTTCAGCTGGTTTAAAGAGACTATGATTGACAGTAACAACTTCACCATTATGGGGAAATTTCAAACACTTGTGAATAGGAGAAGCAATAGCTTTCATGGAAGATAGCCAAGGATAGCCTAGCTTCACACGAAATTGTTCAGATGATGGAATAATAGCAAAGCTCACATCAAGGGATTTGTTATGAACTTCAATAGGTAATGTAATAGAACCAATTGCAGGAGAAGAAAATGCATCAAATAATTTCACAACCACATTTGTTTCGTCATAGATCACTTGATTCAATTGCAAAGTAAAAAGAAATTCTTCAGTAATGACATTAACCATACAAGAAGGATCAATAAGCACTCCATGGCAAGGTGTATTCTTGACTTTTGCAACTATATATAAAGGACCATCAGGTGCCTTGATAGTTTCACTGGAATCAAATGTGATGGAAGGTTCTTTAGGGATTTTTTGCTGCTCTACAAAGTTAATCACATTCGGAGTCATGGACACAAGATCATCAGGTGAGACAGAGGAATCAGTAGTATCAATCGCATTAGAGGTATGAGAAGGCAGTGGATCAGTGAAAATATGAAGATTTTGGTTAGGAGGAGCTACAGATGTGTTGCCTTTATCATTCACACCAGAAACAGAGATAGTATTATTATCAATCAAATCTTGAATTTTACCCTTTAAAGCAAAACATTTTTCAGTATCATGCCCAGGATGACAATGAAATTGACAAAAAGATTTGTTATCAAAATAGGGTGAATTAATCTTTGCAAGATCTATTTGCCTTATAGGAGGAAGAGTAAGCACATTTTGTTCCAATAACTTATTCATAATACTATGCAATGATTCATTCAAAGGAGTAAACTTTCTTTCTTTCTTGAAAAACTTAGAAATAGGAGGCACACCTGATGCTGCATTCACATTGTTGTTGATGATGTTTTCATTGAATTTAATGGATTCTCTATTCAGTTTAAACTTCCCAAATGGTTGTTGACTACTATCACCCTTATCACTCGGAGCCATAGGATTTGCTTGTTCCATTTGACTCACAGTCAGTTGATAATTGTGAAGAGTTGCGCACAACTGTTGGAAAGAAGTAAACTCAGAAAATAGAAGTTTTTCTCTAATATCTTTTTGTAAATTAGAAATAAAGATTCTTTGAATATCATTGTCAGGTACTGGAAAAGAAATTTGAGCATACAAATGCTTATATCTACCAATGAAATCAGTCACTTTTTCTTTAACACCTTGTTTACAATGCATTAAATCAATCAAAGTAACTTTAGGACTTATATTGTTTTGAAATTGTTGAATAAAAGCATTTGCAAGTTGTTCAAAAGAAGAAATAGAATAGGAAGGCAATGAGCAATACCATTGTAGGGCTTTATCTCTTAATGTTCTAGTAAACAGTTTTGCAAGCAACCTTTGGTCATAAGCAAAATCGGTACATATTGTTTGAAAGGTCTTAACATGTGTTAGAGGATCACCCTTACCATTATAAAGCTCCAAATGCAGAATTTCAACATGTTTAGGGGGAATAGGTCGGACAATGTCAAGAGAAAGTGGGCTTGCAACATCAAATGTGGGCACACTAAACTTAGATTGATTCATAGAGGCAATTTGTTGCTGTAAAGAAGAGACAGTTTGTGCAAGATTGTTAATGGTCGCTTCAGTCGAAGAGTTCATATTAGACGTGTTAGATTGTGATGGAGGTGTTATGTTATTGAAGGAAGGTAGAGAGTAAGGTGGTGGGACACTATGATAGTTAGTCATAGGAGATGATTAGAAAGGAGGAACACTACAAGGAGGAATGGAATGATTAAACGAATTGCCCCTTTGCGTCATGTTCATTTGTGGTGATATAATAGGAACACTTATTGAAGGAATGAATGAAGAAGTTGGATTGAATGAAGGAAGAGGGTTGATTGAAGAAGAGGGATTGCCCCCATGACTAGTGATCATAGGTGGGATGTCTTGTGTTGAAGTAGTCATTATGTTTGATGTAAAAGTAGGTATACTAGCAATGGGAGTTGTCAAAGGAATAGAATGATTAACTTGAGTAGGAGGTTGTGTATAACCTAAAGTTTTGGCACAACTCTTCATAGGCATCACATTCAAATCCACAATGTGTGCAATACCACGCAAAATATCAATTCCATTCTTATCACTTTGAACCATACGTTTTAGACCCTCAATTAAGGAAAGAGCTTCACTATCAGGGTATTCTTGAGACATCCATTGTCGAAAATCATCAAATTGGTTATCCAATTTTGAAAGTTGTTCTACAGAAACCTCATGGAGAGCTTCTTCATCATTAAGAGGATTAGAGGAATTACCCATGTCCTCGTTAAAAAGGCCATTCAAATTAGGTTCCATCTCCTCGGTAATTACACCTTGGAAAGACTTAATTCTAAGGCTTCGTCTAACGGGAATAGTGTAAGTAGGGCTTATTGTTGTAAAACTCATGCACTAAAGAGAGAGAAGATTTTGAATTTTAGAGGTAGCAAATTTCAATAAAATCAGCCAATCTCCTAGGTTTAAGCTGTTAAATACAATCAGGACAATCTCCCGAAATTTCGGAAAAAATGTCCGGGACCGTGGCGAACGGAGTGCACACGGTCCTCGCAATTTTTTTTGAAATTTTCAGGGATGGAAGTTATGATGATTTAAAAGCTAATCTAAAAAAATTGAGTGATTTTACGATCTGTAGATAGGCCAAATTAAAGTTGCAATCTCGAAATTGAACCCTGCCAAGATTGTTGAAAAATGTAAAATTTGAATTTTGAAAAAGAGAGGGAAACTGAAATTTTGAATTTTATGATTTTAGAGGGAATGCTGAAAGCAATGCAAGTTTTGAGATTTAGAAGTTGACTCGATTTCATGCAAAATTCAAATTTGAAAGTGGAAATCAAGGTTATCGCAATTAGACACTTAATTTCAAAAGTCACAAACTGCAAAAGTTTGAATAAAGCACTGAAATTTCGAATGAATGTTAACACAGTTTTCAGATTTAGGACTGTAAGAAACACAATTTTGATATGAATTTCAATTTCAACAATTTTTGAATGATTAGAAGCCTCAATCCAAGCAATCGCTATACCAACTTTGACTTTAATTCTAAAAGTGTTAAATTTGATAAAATCAGCCAAAACTTTGGATTTTAGCAGAAAAATACAGTAAGATCTAGCTCCCAAAATTTTGGAAAAAATGTCGGGGACGATGGCGCTCGGGGTGCACACAGTCCTCGCAACTTTTTTCCAAATTTTCAGGGATGAAAGATATTGTGATTTTATTGCGGAATCCAAAGTTACAGCCAATTTGGAAGTGTTTTGATTAGTGAAATTATCAGTCAAAGGTTGAATCAAGAAGGTTTTAAAAATTAGGGTTTTGACATTTAACCACTTAATTTTCAAAATTAAAGCACAAATATGAATTGACAATTTGCAATAGAAGGGTAGATCTGAAACAAGCATTAACAATTAAACATTTCACAAGTTTAATTACTAAAAAGAAAATTTTAGGGTTTTTATGCAATCAACCTCTAAAATTTGCAAAAGATCAAACATGGAAATGTAATTAAGGAAGCAAATTTTTCAGATCTAACCATGAATAATCAGAATGAGGATGTTCACATCGGGTTCACCAAAATGTAAAGTGGAAAAATCAAACCCTAGTAGTTCTCCCCTCCCCAACTCCGAGGAGAGAGAAGGGAGAGTCACTAGGGTTGATGGTTTTCACTTAAGAGATACTTTACATTCAAAAGAGGGGTTGAAATCCACAAGATCCAATCCCACGCAATGCAAGATTGGATTCTATATGAGTTTCAAGGGTTAAGACATCAAGGATACCCTCTTTTGTAAAGAATGTAGATAGAATGATTGAATTAGGAATGCATGTAAAGTAGGAAAGATTCGCTTAAAAACAGAGATAGGGATATGGGATGAAGCTGCGGACCTAGAATTAGCAGTAAAATGTCGAGACGGTGCTGTTCTGCAAATTTGAGCAAAAGTTGACGGGACGATGGCGCCCGGCGTGCACACGGTCCTCCAAAAAATCCGCGAAACGAAGGTGGATCTGTTCGTCTCTGCACAAGGATTCCAGATCTTCAATTACAGCGGCGTACCTGCAACCTACACACCGAAAAGAGAGGACGATTGGGGGGTTAGGGATGAGGGGTTTGCCTTTAGGTCAAACCCCGGTTTTGGAATTAACCAAGAAATGAGAATGCTGTAAATGTAAATGTTTGTAATGTAAACAAGTACTGATACCTTGTTGTAAGAATGTTTGTATTCTTACATGCGAAGGTGTAATGTATGTAGCATGTAATGTGTTGTATGTGATCTCCTCTTCAATGGTTGAATCCTTGTCTTGAATGCAACACTTAGCCTTGAATGGAGACTTAGAATGATCAATTGCTTGAAGGAATGCTTGAATGCTCGAATGTTTGAATGCTTGAATATCATTTCCGCCTTTTTTCCATGTATGTCCTCCTCCCTTTTTGAGAGAGGAAATGTAGTTTATATACTTGCCAATTAGGGTTAAAAGACTGATTTTCCCGACCTTAGGCCGACCAGGAAACATTATTTTCCAATTTGCAAACTTAAAGACCCGAAGCCCCATAAGAGACCGGGCCCAAAATAGGGCCAGGGACCAGGGCGCTGGGCGCCATGGTCCTAGGGGACCAGGGTGCTGGGCACCCTAGTCCTGAAGGACCAGGGCACTGGGTGCCATGGTCCCACCTCTAGGGACAGCGGGGTGCAAGGAGGATCAGGCCAGGGTGCTGAGAAATGCAGTTTTTGATGTCATGAACAAGTTTCGGGGTCTCCATTCAGGTTCCGTGTTGCATCACCATCGTGAAGACCCAAATGCAGTCGAAATTGCAAGTGTCACAATTTTAGGATGCTACAGTTAATCTGCAACATTCATCAGATCTATCCTTTATTGACTGAGTCCAGGTTTCTTCATTCTTCTTTCGGTCTTCAATCTCCTTTGTCAGCTTCATTACAAAGGATTGCATTTCATTCTTCAAAACTACATTCTCCCTAGCCAACTTCTCACATTCATCTGTCTTGTCTTGTAGGGCTTGATTGTCAATACTTTGTTCTTCTTTCTCCTTCAACTTCTCCATCAACTCCTTTCTCTTTTCTCTAGACGTTCTCACTTGATATTTTAGGGTTTCAAAGAAGTCTTCAGCTACATTCAGATTTCTTTTTAGAGAACTTACTTCATTTCTTGCTACATCAAGATCTTCAAGTGCGACACTAAGCTGTTTCTAAAAATTGAAGTCCATTGATTCAATCTTTTGGATCTTCCTCAGGCTGTTAGGGTTCCTTTGAGGAACTAGGCTCTAATACCAACTGTTGGAATCAATGAACACTAAGAGGGGGGTAAATCTATTGTCCATTTGGTGGAATTGATTATGTATTGCATTGATGCCAACACTAGCTATTCAGATGCTTTACCTGCACCCTTATGGTCCTGGTAGGTTGAGTTGTTTCCAAGTTTCGGTAGGCTCCAGTATAGTCTGGTGATGGAATTGGCTTGTTCATAATACTCATGCTCATATTTGGTTGGTTGGTTTTGGTCTGGAGATCGGTTGATATCCTGCTTGCTTAGAAGATTGGTTTATGGTTCCGATTGTTGTCTTCAAAATCTGATTCACTTCAATATCCTTATAATAATATGATAACTCTATGCAAAAGAGATATTAAAGGAAAGGAAACTCTTAGGACAACATATGACAAGGTTTGATTTAACCTTCTACACTTCGGACCTACTCAGAGTCCAAGCGGGTATACCTTTGTGAACTAAATTCATACTTTAAAAAGATAAATCCACAACAAACCAGACCAGAAAACCAGTGGATCTAATCACCTTAAAACTTATTGAAACAAAGGAATGAAAACTATACTCATATTCAGTATTTGACCTACAAAACATGTAATAGACAACCTCGATCTATACCAGTGCCTTATCCAAGGTCACAGAGTCATCTAAGTTTCAAACAACACTCTCACAGTCAAATATCTATACGTATCCCATTAGTTTGGCTTCTGTAGATCCCTATATATGCCTGACACATATAAGAATTTATGCATACCAAAGTAAACTATGCTCATCAAGATTCAAAATATATCACAAGGAATTTACTGGAAGAAGTGATCCTAGCATATTTACATATTTAATTTCCCTCCTGAAGAGAAAAGCTAAGAAACACACCTACTGAAAGTTGCCTTACAACCCCTATTCAAACAAAATAACCCAGGATTATTTAGAGTGAAACAGTAAACACATGCAAACACATATGAAGACAACACAAAGTTTTTACTCAAAACCAATGGTCTATATATTGATATTTTCTTCAAAAAAGTATTACAAGAAACCTTCGAATATTCTCCATTAAAACTTGGAAAAGCTTAGATAAATTTCTGCAACATTTTCTTACAATTCTTTGCAATCATTTTTTCACTAGTCCTGGTATCCATTTATAACAATATGGATGCACATAGCTTCGGACTTTCCTAAGAGAATTTGTTACATTCATTTCTTCTCTAGAAGAAGTTACAAAATCTTTTACAAATATGGTTACAAGTCCTTTTCGACCTCCGCAGCTTCTTCTACTTGTTGTTCGATTGCAACCTCTTCTAGCTTTTTAGGAGCACCTTCTAACTGCTCTACATCCTGGATGGCATATTTTCTTGTCCACGTGTTGTATACATCATCAGCCAACCATGTGAAATTAATCACTTTTGCTTTAGCCTTGGTTAACCTTTTCCATGAATTCCTCATCTTGTTAACCTTTGAATTGAGAAAACCGTAATGAGATTTGATTCTCTCTATCTCCTGAATTGTTACAACAAAAAAGGAAGCATCATCTAAGTGAACAATTCCTTTTATTCTGGTTGACAATTTGGCCTCTAACTCCTTAAGCCACACTTGTTTGTCCTTTAATTGATTTGGGTGACAAAACTCCTGGGAGCAATTCAAAAACCTGATTAGTGTACTCCTTTTTGTATAAGTTGATTTTCCTGTCAGCATTGTCTATCCCTTCTACTAATTTTATTAGATCCTTTGTGGTGTCACAAGTGGATTTGATGATAGGATTAGTCCCTACTTCATCATAAGATACACAAATAAGCTCCAAATCCTGCTCTCTAGGCTTCCACTTGTCAAAAATAGGCATCAAAATGGCCTTATCTCCATTAAGCTCATTCCACATATCTAAAATCTTGCTTATATTGTTATATAATAGTGAGGCACTCATGGTGTCTGTAAAACTTGAAATGGTAGCCCTTACTCTTTCTTCATACTTCTTTGCATACAAGGCCTGAGCCTGTTTTAAATTCTCCAATTCTTGAGGAGTGATCTTGATCATTTGAGAACTAGAAGGTGCTAGAGATGGTGGGAACTCAATGATGGGGCTGGTAGGTGGAGGTCTTGCAGGAGAAGAGGAAATCATTAGTTTTGAAGACTCACCTTGATGGTACTATCCTGTCAATTGGCTTTGCAGCTTAGCAATGATGCCATCTTTACCTCTTACTTCTTCCTTAGCACTGTTGTAAGCCTTCAAAATTGTCTGCAACTTGACTTGGAGGTCTTCTTTTTCCTTAGCTTCCCTTTCTGCTACTGCAACACTAAACTTTGTAGTTTCTAGCACAGTGCTAGTAGCTTCCACCACCATTGTGTTTTGCACTCTTTTTACTATTATTCCACCGAGGTAACTTGACCCTGGAGTGTCCTTATTTCTCCTATTCTCATCCCTCTTAAGAGACCACATGACTAGTGCAACATTATCTTTGCTAAAAGTGATTCCCTCCATGGGTTTAGTTTCTTTTCTCACTGCCTCCAATACCAAGGCATCTGCTATGTCCCACTCAGGGAGAATGAGTACTCCAGCTCGTGCCACTGTATCTCTTCCTTGCTCAGGAGTGATGGTCTTAAATTCATCCATCATTTCTTGCTTTATTTCCTCCTCAACCACAGCTGGATCTCTATGAGGTTGCTCACCTTTTCTCTTTTCACATCTTGTATTGTATTTATCAATGTTCTGCTTCCATACAAATTGCATGAATGCTCCTGATGTAACAAAGTTATTGTCAGCCAAGAAGTCCTCACTGGCCTATTTGATCTCAGGATCCCACTCTTGGCCCTTAAACTCATTGGTAGTGATGTTCATCTCAACAGCAAGGGGCTCTTCTGGCATTCCTTCTTCTACTTCATCATATGTGTAGGCTATTTCTCCCAGGCTACCTATCTATATCAGCTGCTCAGCTGCTGCCTATTCATCTCCTATATGAATAGGGGATTGGGATGGAGAGTACAAGGCTGTATCAGATTGTATTTCTTTTCCTACTCTCTACTTCTTTGGGCTCTCTTGGATGTCAATGACATCTTGTTCTTCCTCTTTCCTTTAGAGGTAGAGGGCTCCCCTGTTGTAGGCATCAACACACTATAATTAGACTTCTTGTGCAATGTATAGTCACCAGGAGGGATTTCTCTAGTGGGGGCAGACCTACTTAGAACCATTCTTTCCTTTTCAGGGTTGTTTTTAACCACAACCTCCCTCTTTTCTTTCAAAGTCTGCATTACATCCTCAAAGCAAAGAATTAGGAATTTAATTTTCTCCTCAAAAGGGAAAAAGCTAGACAATGGTTCATAGCTGGTATCAAACTAATGTACAAAATCTAAGGCCTTTTTATAAGCCACCCATTTTTCCTTCCTCATCTCCTGCTCATCTAGATCAAACACATTTCTAATGAGGTCTTCAGGAAACTAGAATTGATGGGGTCTACCTCTGCATACTACTCTCTTTCTAAACATGCCATTAAAGAAATCTTCAGGATCAACACACCTAGACACTACAGTTGACAAATGATAAGGTTTAAGAAAATCGTCAAAACAATTCGAACTTCCCTTGGTTATTACAAATTGGTGGGCTATAGTAACCATAGGGAAAATAGTCCCTTTACCCCTGCCTGTTAGCTCTGCTTCTTGCACACTACCAATTTGTCCGAGGATTTCTGCAGTTCCCACTTTGAGAGGGACCCAATAGGGCAATAAAAATGGAGTGCCTCTAAAACCAAATACTCTAAAAACTATGGAGATAGGGTATAAGTAAATATCACCCCAATTATGAACAATTTTTATATTTTCTACAAATTCTTTTGGTCTAATAAATTCCAAAAGAACCTTGGGGATTCTTGGATTTTCTGAACAGAGGAGAGTCCTAATTTTTGATACAAAACATATATCAAATTTTAAGAAACTAGCATCATCTCCATCCCATGACAACACTGTACTCCATAACTGCACTAGCATCTTTTCTCCATCTTTCTCTTTTATAAGGTCCATTCCACTTGCAAAATAATCACCACCTTTGAATAAAAATAGATGCATGAGGAGTGAATACCATCCAAAAGGCCTATTAACCTTCCCATTCTTTATTCCTATCAACCCTTCATGGATAGCATCAGTAATAAAGGAAGCATAATCAAAGGTTATTGCAAGAGAAGGATTCAAAATCTGAGCAATCATTAGCATGTAATAATTGGGCATATTTGCCTTAGCATCCTCTCCTAAAATCTGACAAAGTGACCAATACAATCCCTTAGCCCTAAGGGTGAACAAATTCAGTGAGAAGGGCTCTTCAGTGTTGGGTCCTACAACTATCAACCCACCTATCTTCACAAAAAACTCCTTAAGAGGCCCATTTCTAAGGTGATTCCTCTGTGCACTGTATACTTGAGCTAATGATTTGAAATTAATAGGCTCTAGAAAATTGGTAAACTCATTAAGCCCAAAAGTACTTTTGAATTCCTCATTATTTATTTCAATGAGGGCTTTCCCATTTATATCCCTAATGCTTCTTGTGACTCGATCATAGTTGTGCGCAATCTGAGTCAGGAGATCCATATCCATGAATACTCCTGGAACTACCAATTTTCCCACATCTAACTCCTAGATGCTATTCTGTGGGGCTAGGGAATTTCTCATGCCAAATCCAACTTTGAACAACCCCAACCTAGACAACCCAACATATGGGTCTCTTAACTAGTTACCCTTGTCATATAACCCTTCTCCTATCTTCAAACGAGGAGCTCTTGGCACTAGTTCTTTCACTTTTGATGCTTGATTAGTTGACAATGTCAACTACTCGAGAAAATCATCACAAATGGCCCTTTCCTGGTAATTAACTTTCCCCTAGAATTCTCTCTTAGGTGCCATCTTAAGATATGCAAGCAATTAAACTATTACCCCCCACCTGGTTCTATGACAAATCAAGACCTCAATTAAAACACACTGCTAAGGAATTACCACACAAAAGTACAAGAAAACATGTTTTAGCTTGAAGGAATCCGCTCTGCAACTGAATGAATTTGTTCTGTATTTGAAGAAAATAGCTCTGCAACTGCTCCTCTGCAACAATTATTTGGAATGATACCTTCACTCAATCGATAGGAAATCATATATGGTACTCAGGCTCTTAACTGTGACATTGATACCGCATGCTTTGGCCATCCCTTCAGAATTGAATTCATGAGAGAATTCAATTTTTTCGCTCCAACGGGTCACAACATACCTACACATTTTTCCCTTTCTCTCTTTCGCTATTTCGCAGAGCATAACCTTTGGGAAATTTTGTTAAATGAAGTCACGCCAACCGTCCGATCAAATGAAACTTGATCGGTCTTTACACCGACTTAACAGCTTTGCCTTAGCACTGGGCCCCACCTCCTTTTTGCCATTTCGCAAACTTTATCCTCCGAGCACTTTTCTTTTGCGAAGCTGCGCCAGGCGTTAGATGGAACTTTAACTGCTTGGCGTTTAACTCTTACCGGGACTGTCAACTTCTTCATTAACCATGCCTTTATCTTGACTGCTAACGGTCTTTCACTATTTCACATAGCTTAAACCACTTTCAACTTTGGACCATGAAACAACGTGAAGCGTTGGATCAAATTAGAGATGACCATCCTTTAAGGGAGACCTTTATGCTTTCTTTACTTATGCCACTCTTTCATTGGTTACTGAATACCACGTGGCAGTCAACCATTAGCTCTGGAAAACTCATCGAGTTTAGTTCAACGTCAACCACGTGTCTTTCCCTTATAACCGCCGGTTACACCTTGGCGGGCCCTTTCCTTATTCTGAAACCATGTGTCAATTGACACGTCACCATCTAGCATTACACCTGGATGAACCTTCTCTTCCTTTCGCTATTTCACAAAGCATATCCTTTGGTTGGTTCGCAACCACGAAACAATGCGAGCCCTTGGATCAAAATGGAGTTGATCCCCTTTTAACTTCATGCTTTATCTGTCTTCGAGGCCCAAAAACCTTTTCATTGTTTCGTAGGGCATAAAACACGAGCATTTTACCATTGCAAACTCACATGGGCCGTTATATTATATTTGACTTGCTCGATGCTTAACAACTTAATTGAATTTGGTAGATGTGGGCCCTCTGACTCAACTCCATCCACCTAGCATCTAGTCACTTTTAAATTGACATGTCAACCTTTCATTTGCTAAGAGAAAACACTGGATTCCACCTCATCCTTAAAACCTATATCTGCCAGGTCATTTCTTATCCCATGGCATGACTCACCTTTGGGACCCACCTTTTAATCCCTAGACCCGACTGGCTGACTATTTTGACCTTCTGCCATGTGCCATCATCTTACTCGCCATCTCAACCAACTGGACTGTCTGCTTAGAATGCCATGTCATTTTTGCTACTTCGTGAAAGCTAATTGTCGAGCATCTTCCTCTTGTGAAGCTGCGCTAACCGTCAGATCAAATGAGACTTGTGCATCTATTATGCTCTTATAGAAACTCCCTTTTCGCAAACCGAAAAACCTTTTCGCTATTTCGTAGGGCATAACCTTCGAGTATCTACCAGCCATGAAATAGCGCGAGCCGTCGGATCAGATTGGACTTGATCACCTTTTAGTCGCTTGGAAAGTCTTCACTATAGGGTCCCACCAAATGCTTTCATCATTTCGCGAAAGGTATTTCACTTGCAAGTTTCAACTGCGAAATAACGCTAGCCATTAGATCTTGAATGAGATGAAGCCCTTTTAAACCAGACCAAATGTGCCATTGAACACACTTTTCCCTTTCGCCATTTTGTGAGTGTTAAACCACACGCAACTTCGCCTAACGAAATAGAAAAAACCATAGATCCATCTGAGAGCTTCATGCAACTTACTGGGCCCGACAACATTAGGAAGAAAAGACATAAGGCCTAAATTTTTACAATTAATTCAATAACTGCCTAGGCAAATGACATGGGGGGACACCTCTTACAACTCCAAGACCCATTACTTAAGTGGATAAAGTAACAAAGGAATAGAAACTAGAGGGTTTTTTGATCAAACATTGAACGATTTAAAATTAAAACCCTAAACCCTTAAGACCCAACACAGTCTTGAAATAGTTGATAGTGTGTCTAACTCAAAATTTCAAAAACTTAGCCAATTATGGGAAAAGAAAACCCATTTTTTAAACAGTGATAACACCGGTGAGGGTTTCACTGGCAGAGCTTTTGGTGGAGATCTTTGATGTATTGCATAAGTGGTGTTGGTGTAGCTTCTGGTGGAGTTTTAGGATGCTGTTGTTTATCATGTTCAAGACTTGGCAGATGGAGATTATTTCTATAATGTGTGGACCTATATTTGGTCTCGGTTGATCTAGGTTATGGACCGACTTTAATGTAACATGTGGATAGGACCTATTAATGTATTTTCAGAATGTCTTATGTGTTGATATTATTTGTTTGGTCTAAGGCTGACATGGTTTGTAATTATGTAATCGGTTTATTGTCTAGTGGCCGACCTGATTGTTTATGATCAAGGGTTTGTATATATAGATGTAAGATCTCATTGTAGATCATCATGGTTATTGTTAGAGGTCATGGTCAAGGAATGTAATGTGCAAATAATGTAATATCATTCAAGTAGAGGAGTTGGTCGATCATTGGAGATCGAATTGGGTTTATGTAAGAGGACTTAGTCCTACAGTATTGAGCTTAACTAGAATTGTACTCAGGCATAGGAGATGCTATCTTTTGTAGTTCAACATTTCTCCGAATTGTAGTATGGATTTCTATGTAGTCAATGATTCTCCTTTTGTGATGAGCAGTGTGCTCTAGGCTGTTAGCCTTCCTGTAAGTGCAGGCCCCTCAATTGTAATTCACATACTTACTACAAAAGTATTATCTGAATATGGGTAGGCTTCCCACCATGGTTTTTCCCTTTACCGAGTTTTCCACATACAAATCTTGGTGTCATGTGGATGGTATTTATTATGTGATTACTATTTATGCTTAATTGGTTTATCTACTATTCCAGTATTAATGTTTTGGGTTTCGATATTAAAGTTTAAATTACTAATGGTTCTGGTAATATGTGACAATTGATTCATCCCCCCCTCTCAATTGTCTTCCAGTTATTTGAACTGTCTAACAATTGGTATCAGAGCTATGGTCCTCTCTATAGATTGCTTAACCATTTGAGGAAGATCCTATGACAACTAACAGTTCAAGTTCATCCTATTCTTCTGGAGCTATCTTTCGAAGGGATATTACAAGGCTTGATGGAACAAATTACATAGTATGGAAGATTCATATGGAGACTCATCTGAGATGTTTTGGAAAAGAGATTTGGGAGATCATGCAGAATGGTGTCATACCCTATAATCTGAGATCTGGCAATCCTCCTCCGACAAACCTAGACAAGGAGATTGAGAATGATTTTAGAGCAAGAGAAGCCCTCTTGTGTGCACTTTCTAATAAAAAAATAATGGGATTAACTGACAAATCATCTCGAAAGACTATATGGGATAAGTTGGAGAATCTTAATGAAGGTTACCCTATAGTGAAAATTACTAAACTTGATGGTTACCGGGTGAGATATGAAAACCTAAAGATGGAAGAAGATGAAAGGATTACTGCATTCATGGAAAGGATAAATGAGATTGTTATGGAAATTCAATGTTGTGGTGGAATTCTGAGCGAAGATGAAATTGTTTCTAAAGTCTTGAGAGCCCTACCACCAGCTTAAAAAATGAAGGCTATTGCTATTAATGAGTTGAGAATAATGGCTAATACATCTGTTAACAGAGATACTTTGGTTGGGAAACTATCTGCTTTTGAGCTTAAAGAATTTGGACCTTCTGGAGATGTGAAGTTTGAATTCGCTTTTCATGCATCTATATCTACAACCGGTAAGAAAGATTGGAAAGCTTTGTATGAAAAGGAATTAGAAGATATGAAGAGAGAAGATGATGAGTTTGAGAAACTTGAAGCACTATTTGCTAGAAGAGTACCTGAAGGAATGGTAGGAAGTAAGTATGAAGGAAAAACACCTTTTAAATGTTTTGCATGTAATAAGATTGGTCATTTTGCATCTAGATGTCTTGAAAGGAATTCAAGATTTGAAGAAAGAGTTAGAAGATCATTTAAGCCTAGCCCATGATATCAGAACAAGTATAAATACAAGAAAAATAGAGACAAATCATGCTACATAGCAGATGAGGAAGGCATTACTGATTCTGATGATGAACCGACAGAAGACTCTACTAGTGGATCCGATAATGGGAAGGAATGGGTGTTCCTGGCTATCAAGGAAGATGATCCGACATAGGAAGAGAATGTACCTAAAGAGAAGGAACTTGCTGCTAAAATTGAAGACAAGGATGAATGGGTAATTGACAGTGGTTATTCACATCATATGACTAGAGATAAGGGAAGTTTCTATCTTTGCAAGAATTTGATGGTGGTCTAGTTAGATTTGGAGATGATAAGGCATGCATGATTAAAGGAAAATGAACTATATTATTGGATGGTAAGAACAATACTGACAATGTTTAGTATGTTGAAGGTTTAAGGCATAATATTTTGAGTGTAGGTCAATTGGTAGATAAGGGATTTCAATTACAGTTCAAGGATGGGAAATGCAAAATTATTAACAGATCTGGCTTGGAGATTGCAACCGATACACTGACAAAAGGTAATATATTTCATTTGGACTCTGGTGAGAAGACATGTTTGATTCCATAGATTGATGAGAGTTGGATATGGCATAAAAGGCTGTGTCATGTGAATTTTGATTGCATTGTGAAGATTAGTTCAACTAAGGCAGCTAGGGATATACCTAAGATTATGAAGCCCTATAATTTGGTATGTAAAGAATGTCAAATGGGTAAACAGTGTAGAACCTCTTTTAGGAGTATACAAGATAAATCAAATGATGTTCTTGATCTTATTCATACTGATTTGTGTGGCCCTACTAGAGTTAAAAGTTTTCAAGGTGATAGATATTTCATGCTAATCATTGATGATGATGTGGGTTACTTTCCTAAGAGAAAAATCTAAAGCATTTGAAAAGTTTAAAATCTTTAAGGCTAAAGTGGAAACTGAGACATGATTGAAGAATAAATGTTTGAGATATAATCATGTGGAGAATTCACATCCGGTGAGTTTAATAACTTATATGATAAGCATGGTATAAGAAGACATTTTTTTGCTCCTCGATAGCTCAAAAGAATGGAGTTGTGGAAAGGAAGAACATAACTATCTTGGATGCTGCTAGAACAATGATGATGGAAGCTAGTCTACCTCATATCTACTAGAGAGAATCAATGAGCACAATGGTTTATGTTGGCATATGCACACTCCGATGAGACATTGTAGGTGATTGAAGGTTTTGTCATTGATGGCAACCTTACAATCCTATGGCACCGACAAGGCATTACACTAGCACTCAGACCACCGGCACCAGCAGAGAAAGGAAGCATACCAGCACAGAGGCCGACAAGATTTTTGTTATATTATATTTTGTTTATTATTGTAAAATCTTTGTAAGCCGACTTGGCATCAATGTATAATGACTCATATATATGAGAGATCATTATAGAACATTTGTAAGTAAGGAAGCAAGATCGAAGAATATATTTAGGTGAAATAAGGCAGACCTATTATGCGAATTATAGGTTAAGGGTTTATGTAAGAAGTAGAGTAGAAACCGGTACTGGATCTGGCATTATAGATGCTATTCTGAAGTAGTACAAGACATTGGATTTGTATAATCCATTTTGTAAGTCAGTGAGACTTCCTATTTTGTATTTGAGTAGTGAGCTCTAGGCAGTTGGCCTTCCTGCATGTGCAAGCCCCTCTTGTGGCAGTAATATTCTCTTATTGGCCAGTAAGTGAATAGTGTGGGTCACAAATCCCACCAAGGTTTTTCCCACCCCGAGTTTCCTCGTTAAAACATTGTGTTATGGTGTGTTTTTCATGTGGTTGCTTTTAATTCTGTTTATTGCATTATTTCTTGCATACCGGTACACTGTCATAATATGTTCTACATGTTTCAAGTTAAGAAATATAATTCACCGATTAGATACTAATTCACCCCCCCTCTCAGTATCTGTGGGAATCCTAACAATTGGTATCAGAGCTTGGTCCTCTATTTTCAGAAGCCTAACAACTTGAGGAAGATCTTGACACCGGTAGAGATGGAAAATATGATGAAGCAACTAGAAGAAGCTCTCTCAGACTATGATGCAGAGAATTTGAAAAACATCAAACTAGAAGATGATCTAAAGGTAGCTCAGGATATCATTCAGGCACTTCAAGAAAATCTTACTATTTCAAGAAACAAGAGAAGAGAACTTTGTGAAAAGATGCAAAATGAGAATGATGAAAAGGAATCACTTAATGATATGATAAACAAGCCGAAACAAGAGAACATGACAACAAAGAATGAGATGCAGGATATGACTATGAGATTTTGTAAAGAAATTAAAGATAGAAAGAAGAATGAAGAAGATTTGATGAGAAGGCTAAGTGATGTTGCAAATGAAAATACAAGACTCAGTTATGAAAATGATTTATTGAAGATAGATCCGATGCACACTTAGAATGACTCCAATGAACTGATGAGGTAGAAAGAAGTCTTAGAAAGAGAACTAGATACTGCAAATCAACATAAAGAGAAATTCAAGAAAAGCTTAGAAGAACTTGGTAACTTGCTGAAGAATAAAAAACCTAAAGGTGACACTTCTGGAATTGGCTTTGAAGTTGGTGAAAGCTCCGGTACTGCAAACACACAGGATCATAGCAAACTAGTAAGGCAACCTAATGCTTATAAATTTAATGGAAAATGCTTTAACTATAATAAGTATGGTCATAGAGAAAATCAATGTAGATCTAGAAATTATCAGAATATCAACACACCCACCGGTCAATGTTCAAAATGCAACAAAGTTGGTCACAACTCTGAAAATTGCAGAATGAATGTGAGATGTTATGTTTGTGGAAGATTTGGACACCTATCTAATCAATGCAGAACACAAACCGGCATAGGTTATGGGAAAGCCATTCAGGAGAATAATGTGACTTGTTATGCATGTAACAAGATTGGGCATATTGCTAAATTTTGTAGAAGTAAAGGATCACCGGTAGACAACAAAAGTTCTAGTTTGAAAGGAACAGAAAAAGTTGAAGAGGTTAAGAAATAATTCTCAAAACAATGGATCAAGAAATCAAAAATGAATGTGGATAGGAATACTCCTCCAATGGTAGAACCAATCAACACTCCACCAGCAGGACAAAGTAATGCTTCACTGGCAGGACAGAGTAATACTCCATCGGCAGGAAGCTATTCATCAAATTGAAAGAAATTTTCTTAAGGGTTTGGAAATCAAATGAGACATATGCTATAATTCCCTCGGTTAATGGTGAGAAGTTGGAAGATACTTCTATACTGGTAGACAATGTTAAGTGACTACTTAACCAACATGCATTAAATGTGGTAGTCGGCAAAATTGACATTATAAATTTGTGGTTTTGGATCCATTTCATTTCACTGAGATTTCAAACATTCAAAGAGCACAAAATTTACAGAGCTAAGGCATTTCGAGCAAAGAGGCAAAACACTTCAGCAATCAATCCATCCAAAGGCAGAAAAAGTATTTATCATCATGGCATCCTCCTCTGCACTTGAATTCATAGCAAACCCTATAGTAGTCGAGGTTATAAAATGCCCTAGGCCTGTATTTCAACTAGTTCCCGAGGTAGCTAAGAAATATGACAATGTAGGTTCTTTTTCCCAAATTCCAAAAGGAGTTGTTTTTGCAGAAGATCCCCAAATATACATTCATTGCAACATAGAGGAATTAGGAGATGAAGAAATTAAAAACATGTATAAGACTGTTATATGTGATGACTCCAGAAATGTAAAATGTGAACATAAAGTTGTTGAAACCCTAGGATTCACTGAAATCCTTTGCATTCTTGAATTTCCCAAGGAAGTGATTAGGATAGTTTTAAGTAGGGTACATGGTTTATTCTTTTGGCTTGATTTAGTTCACAAAATTACAAAGGAAGCTATGAAAGTAGTAACAGGGTTACCTTCCACCAGTAACAGACCAGACAAGACTAAGAAGGTCTCCAATGACCTAGTAATGAACTTAACTGGTGCAACATCAGACAAAAGGTCTCTGAGGGTAAATGATGTGACCGATATAAATGTGAGATTTGTTAGCATGATCTTAGGATACAAAGCAACTCATGCAAATAGACTTAACTTAGTTTCCAGTTTATGCATTAAGAGTGCTTATGACATGGTTAAAGACAATGTAAAAATTGATGTATGTGAATGGTTAAAAGATGAGTTGATTGATAACTTAGGCAAAATCAAGAAGGATAAGAAAGGAACTTTTAGATTTGGTAATCTACTTGTATGCTTGATGCTACACATAACCAAACAGGTTCCCAATATAGGCAATAAGAACCTTGGATTTGATATACTGGTAGGAAAACAATTAACAGACCTATTCAACAACATGGGTAAAACAAAGAAAAGAATATTCATGACTATTTTCAAGCACTAAAGGTTAGGATGAACAAAAGAATTAGACTATCATAGAAGATTGTCAACAAATACAAGGATGAAATATGTTTTGTGATAAAAAAGGATGAGATCTAGATGGAACTAGTCATTCCAAGAATAATTTGGGTAACGGAGATGGGTTATGAGACCAATGATCATATAATTGAGACTTATGCTAAAGCACTTCTAGAAGCACAAAATGAACCAAAGGTAGAAGTATTTGGTAGTGCTGAGACCATAGAAAGTCAAATTCAATCTAAGAAGAGAGTGAAAAAGGTTGAAGCAGTTGTGAGAAGAGGTTCTAGATAGGCTAAGGCTATTAAAGAAGATGTACTGAAACAAACTGGTATCACTGAGGATGAGTTAGGAACTCTACAGCCTGAGACTCACCTATCACCGGTAGCTACTTCTTTGGAGAGTGACATGCCTGCAACTTTCAAAAGATTTGTAAGGAAAAGGGATCCTTCACCAGCATCCACACCCTCACCTAGAAGGACTAGACAAAAACAACATGCAGTGAGATCTCCAGTTGGAAAGACAACACCAAAGAAAAAGTTGACACCAAAGAAGAAGAAGACTAAACAGAACATGGCCCCTCTTGACAAATTGCTAAATGAAATCACAGAGGAAGGGAAACTCAAGAACATAGGAAAGGTCTATGATACACTATCAACAAATGACAAAGAGCAAGTTGAAAATAGTGTTATTTTACACCTGGATATCTATAAGAAGTTTTTGATGGAAGTTGTAGATGAACTACCAGATGAATTGTTCAAAAGACTAGAAGCAAGAAGATAAGCTGTTTTAGAGCTTGATAAGAAAATAAAAATTGAAAAGTTACTTGCTGTTTACCTAGTAAACTCACCTAAGGAGATAAATGTATTAATTGTAGAAGCCAACCGGTCAGTATTCTCTACTGCACACTGACATATTGCATTAATGGTTGGACGAGTGAATGAAGTAACAAAGGAAACAAAAAATGCATGGGACATATTCCTTGTTGAGAAAGAAAAATAGGAAGAGTACAGGAACCCCAAACCATTAAAGGTATACCAGAAGGAGAAGGACAAAGGAAAAAGAAAGGTTGGTGGACCTCCAAGCATCAAATTAAAAGACAACTTACTCTCACCGCCTCCAATTACATCACTGGTAACAACTACTGAAGATCAACCAATAGATGAGAGTATGGACATAGAGGATACAAATCCTAATCCTGAAGTACTATACACAGTTGATGTTGATACACAAAAGGTCAACATTATGATCGACATAGATACAACCGGCAAGATAGATATGGCTAGTGAGCCACCAACAACTGACATCATTGACAATACTGAAAGAAAAGTTGAAGTTGATAACACAGAGTAATAGGTAGAGACTTAGACTGAGACTGAAACAGAGCAACAAATAGAGAGACAAGCAGAGCAACAGGCTCTGGAATAGGAACAGATTCACATGGAAATAGTGCCACCAACAATAGGAGAAGATCAAAAACCATTGCTTAAGGAGATGGAAACACAGACTGACCTAGAAGAGGTCACTATAAGCTTGGTTACTTCCTCCACTGGTGGAATTCAGAATGTTGGTTCCTCCTCAATAGGTTACAAATCAATAAATGTAACTGAAGTACTTTTGGACTCCATCAAAAGGATAACAGATTGTAGTTCATAGGCTTATAAAGCTATAGATGACACAATCCCAATTTTGAAGATGATAGCTCCTAACTGTAACATAGACAATAAGGATTCTTTAAGGCAACTTGACACTTTGTCGAAATACATCACTGAGAACACAGTGACTATTGAGCAAATAAAGGAAGAGGCATTGAAGGATAAGTTAGAAATTGAAAAGCAAAAATTATTTGAAGATCAGATAAAGAAGTGTACTAGGATATTTGACACACTTCTACCGGAACTATGTAAATTATTGAAGGAATTTAAAACTCTGTACAAAGATACTTGCAAGACAAACTTTTTGACGGTAGACATAGATAAGAAAATGAGCAAGATATAGGATGAAATCAATAAACTTGCTGACAATTTTGTTAACTCACCTGATACATTATCAATTTTTGAACAAAGGATAACAAATTTTGAGGAAGAGTTACTTAAGTTAGACAGAGAAAAGGAGAGAATAGTAAATAAGGCAAAGAATTTGAGACTAAGATTGAGTCCAAGATTGGACTATCTAGCATCATTACGGAAGGAAATATCTGAGGCACTAGTACAGGGATAAAGAACACCAAAAGAGCATATGCAGCACCTCATCGGTATAGTTCAAAGAATAGAGACAACAATAAAGGACAACAAGGAGTTTATGGAAAGTATAAACTTGATTTTGGGAGATCTTTTTCAAATTGTAACCACCCAGTTACAAGGTTGAGACTACAACTGTACTGACATCTTGACAACCTTTGTCATTGAAGCCAAGGGGGGAGTAGTAGTATGAGAAAATAACCGGCAAAAGACTTATTTGCTCAGGGGCAGCTCTTATATTTTTGGAAACATTTTTGGATTACAAGTTTTGGATACCCTTTTGAATTTTCTCATGAGTGTTGCCATCAATGCCAAAGGGGGAGATTGTTGGCATATGCACACCTCAATGAGACATTGTAGGTGATTGAAGGTTTTGTCATTGATGGCAACCTTACAATCCTATGGCACCGGCAAGGCATCACATCGGTACTAGCAAGATCAGAATCTACACCGGCACCAACAGAGAAAGGAAGCATACCGGTACAGAGGCCGACATGATTTTTGTTAAATTATATTTTGTTTATTATTGTAAAATATTTGTAAGCCAACTTGGCATAATTGTATAATGACTCATATATATGAGAGATCATTATAGAACATTTGTAAGTAAGGAAGCAAAATAGAAGAATATATTTAGGCAAAATAAGGCAGACCTATTATGCAAATTATAGGTTAAGGGTTTATGTAATAAGTAGAGTAGAAACCGGTACTAGATCTGGCATTATAGATGCTATTCTGAAGCAGTACAAGACACTGGATTTGTATAATCCATTTTGTAAGTCAATGAGACTTACTATTTTGTATTTGAGCAGTGAGCTCTAGGCAGTTGGCCTTCCTGCATGTGCAGGCCGCTCTTGTAGCATTAATATTCTCTTATTGGCTAGTAAGTGAATATTGTGGGTCACAAATCCCACTGAGGTTTTTCCCACACTGGGTTTCCTTGTTAAAACATTGTGTTATGGTGTATTTTTCATGTGGTTTCTTTTAATTCTGTTTATTGCATTATTTCTTGCATACCGGTACACTATCATAATATGTTCTACATGTTTCAAGTTAAGAAATACAATTCACTGGCTAGATACTGATTCACCCCCCTCTCAATAACTGTGGGAATCCTAATAGTTTGTACATTCAACAAAGTACATATCAAAGGAGAAACAGGTAAGACACCTTATGAATTATGGTTTGGCAATACACCTACAATTAAGTATTTCAAAATTTTTGGTAGTAAATATTATATCAGTAGAGATGATATTATTGGGAAATTTGATCCTAGATGTGATGAAAGCATATTTATTGGTTATTCTAATGAAAGAAAAGAATATAGATGTTATAACAAGAGATTGCAGAGAATTATGGAGAGTGCTAATGTGAAAGTAGATGAGCTAAACAAAAGTCAAATTAGAGTTTATGAGAAGGAACCAAAAGTGGAAATGATTATATCTAAACCAATAGAACCTTTACTGGAACAAAGAGTTGAAATAGTTGCTTCGGAAACATCAAAGAATTCTACAGTAACTGAAGAATAGGGAATAGGAACAGATAGTCAGAAGACTGCTAGGTATGTGAGATCGAATCATTTAGAAGATCAAATCATTGGGGATAAGAGCAATGGAGTGATGACAAGAAGAAGACTGGCAACTAATGAGGTTTCTTTAATTTCACAAGTTGAACTGGTATGAGTAATCGAGGCATGTAAGGATGAATATTAGTTGAAAGCTATGGAAGAAAAATTAGATCAGATTGAGAAAAATAACACATGGACCTTCGTTCTATTGGCAATATAGCATTATAACAAAAAATGAACGATTGTTGGCATTTCATAAGGATATTGAGAAGGTTGTTGATGATTATGGATATAACTGATTAAAGATGTTTATTGTCTTGATATTATTATTTTTTCATTGATGTCAAGAAATTGATTTTCTAATTCAGTATGATGTTGCCATATCTTGAGACGTGTGATTTAAAAAGTATAAAGATGTCGGTAAAAGACACAGGAAAGAATATGATGAATAAGGGGATGAATAAGGTATTCAATGGGCAACTATTACCGAGTCAGACAATGATGAGATCATGATGTTTTAGATTGTTTTAACATCATACATATGTTGTAAATTGTAAAGTTAATACTATACTATGTTATCAAGCAAAGAACCTAGTCGGTAAACCCTAAGGAACATAGTCGATAAACCCTAAGGTTATTGCTATCGGTTAATGAAGGCGGAATGTCTACCAAGTAAAGTTTAGTATTCACCAAGTTGTTACCAAGTTGTAACCGAGCTATAACAGAATGCATTAAATGTTTGCATACGTTATTTAATGAAGGAAGCTGATGAGCTGGAACTGATTAAATAATTGGTGAGCTGTGCATGAAGTTTGTTAATGAATCTAAGGCAATGGAAAGTCGGCATGAAGATCTACAACTCAGATTGAACTGCAATACCCTGGCACAAGTTCCAAGAAATATATGCAAGTTCCTAGGTGGGGTAAAATGTTTTCAGATCGAAAGATGCATTGAACCTCGATAAGATCGAAGATCTGATGGCTATGATAGATCATGGGAAATGTGATCAAGGAGATTAATTGGTTACCTAATTGTTTATAAATAGGAAACTGTTGATAAACAATGCATGCGGGCAAGTGTATGCACATGGATTCTACATAGTGATTACCAAGCACAGAAGTTTGAAGACTTGTTAGAATAACAGAGTATAGAAGCCCATCAGATAGACAAGATTAGTTCTATGTCTAGGTTGTATTGAATAAATAGGAATCTGCTTTAGCATTTTAGATGTGAAGTTGCAGATAGATTTTTATTACTGTTATTTTGTGAAAGTGACAAAAGATCTCTTAACCGAGTGGACTTAATAGTCTTATTTGTAAAACCCTCTAGCAAGGTGACATTCTGATTGAGTGTTTGAAATCCTTTAACAGGGTCACTTCTAACAAGGTAAAGATCCTAATAGATCTAAGGGAAATCCCTTAACCGGGTCACATCTAGCAATGTGTTTGTAATCTTTAACAAGATTTTCTTTTAACCGAGCATACTCTAGAAGAGTATATTTCTTAGTGGGTCCAAAATACCACAGTGGTTTTTCCCTATTTGGGTTTTCACGTTAAATCTAGTGTTATGAGGTTTATGATGTTTATATGCTTTTGAGTTTGCATGTTTGATAATTTTGGTTATATTACTGAATATATGTTACTGAGGTTGAATCTGATGTTTTTATGGATGATTAAGTTTGTATGATTAACCCCCCCCTCTCATCTTGTTGGCTATTGGATCTGTACTTATATTAAGTATCAGAACTATCAATTGGTATCAGAGCTTTGGACTCCAGAAGGAAAGTTTAAAGGCACTTGAGTTAAAGATCCAAAGATGTATAAGAGGGATGCACTGAAGCTGAACATGTCAAGTTTCTCTACATGGCAGAAGAGGATGAAGTTACATCTATCAGGAGTTGGAGAATATGCTGTATACTATCTAGAGAATGATTTTGTCACACCGAGCACCTATCCATTGACTATGGAAGAGATAAAGGCAAAGAAAGAACATATTCAAGCAGTGATTGAAATAACATTTGCATTGACCGATTCAGAGTTTAATGATCTAGAAGGCTGCAATGATGCAAAGGCAATGTGGGATAAGCTCGTATCAGTATATGGAGGAGATGAACATGTTCAAAGTGCAAAAGTAGATAGTCTAAGAGGACAACTTGAATCTATGAGGATGAATGAAGGTGAGAACATAACTCAGTACAGTACAAGACTAAAGGAGATTGTTAATCAAATCAAAGGAGCAGGTGGAACTATTGAAGAAAAGGACATAACAAGTAAGTTGTTGAGAACCCTTCTACCAGCTTTTGTAATCCGAGTCTCTGCAATCAATGAATTGAGGTATGTACCAAATATGGCAGTTTCTTTAGATGCTACTATTGGTAAGCTACATGCATTTGAGTTAAGTAACTTTGATAATAGTGGATCTTCGGTAAATAAAGTTGAATCTGCATTTAGTTCTTTTCATCTTGATGAATCTAATGATTTCAATGAAAGAAAGTATAAGTACTCTGAAGGAGATCACAGTAGAGCAAGTGAAAGATTTCGTAAGAACATGGAGGCAGTACACAAACTGTATGAGGAAATCAGAAAGCAAGAAGAGTTTGAAGGACTATTAGCCAAAAGGTTACCGAGAGGCAAAGGTAAGTATAAAGGAAAACTACCTTTGAAATGTTTCAATTGTGATAAAATAGGACATATGGCTTCTAACTGTCCTGACAAAGATTCTATTGAAAAGAGAGATTAACGAGATGATAGATAGAAAGATAACCATCACAGAGGATACTGAGACTTCAGAAGAAGAGATAGAAAGACATGCTTAATAGATGATGAGGAATCCAATGATGATAAATCGGATGAGACTAATACAGAGGAAGTACTTTATGTGGCTATCAAAGATGGATCAGATGAAGAAAGGTATGAAGAAAAATCCCTAATATCTCACATAAATACTAATGATTCTTGGATTATAGATAGTGGATGCTCACATCATATGACAAGAGATAAACACAAGTTTGTTATATTAGAAGATTATGATGGAGGCTATGTTAGATTTGGTAATGATGCACCATGTCCGGTAAGAGGTAAAGGATCTATAACACTTCTTGATAATGCAAGATGCAATGATGTTTATTATGTTGAAGGTTTGAAATACAATTTGTTGAGTGTAGCACAACTAAACAACACAGGTTACCGAATAGAATTTTAGAAGGGAATTGTCAAAGTTCATGACAAGAATGGAAAGTTAGCTGTTACTGGGACACAAACAAAAGGTAACACATTTCACCTTGACTCAACTCAGAATAAGTGTTTGTATGCAAAGATAGATGATACCTGGTTATGGCATAAAAGGTTTTGTCATGTAAATTTTAATAATCTAATCAAAATAAGTAAGAAGCACTGAGTAAGAGGTCTACCGAGTCTTGAAAAACCTGAGAATGCTATGTGCCGAGGATGCTAGATGGGTAAGATGACAAGATCAAGCTTTACAAGTAAGTCTTACACTTCTAAGGGAATTTTAGATCTAGTGCACACTGATATTTCTGGTCCTATGAAAGTTCAAAGTTATTATGGTGATAAATATTTCATATTATTTGTGGATGACTATTCAAGGATGATGTTAGTAATGTTTTTAAAAGAAAAATCAGAAGCTTTTCAAATGTTTAAATGGTACAAGGCAAGAGTTGAAAATAAAATAGGAAGACAACTAAAATTTCTTAGATCAGAGAGAGGAGAGTTCACATCTGATGAGTTCAACTTATTCTGCAATGATCATGGTATTAAAAGACAAGTCTTTGCATCGAGAACTCCATAGCAGAATGGAATAGTTGAGAGAAGAAATAGATCTATTATGGATTGTGCTAGAACATTGATGATTGAAAAGAAGGTACCACAAAACATTTTGGAGAGAAGCAATAAGCACAGTAGTTTACACTTTGAACTGAGTACAATTGAAGAAAGGTACTTTGAAGACACCATATGAAATCTGGTATGATAAGAAACCTAATGTAAGTTATTTTAAAATCTTTGGAAGTAGATGCTATGTTCACAAAGATTATAGAAATGGAAAGTTTGATCAGAAGAGTGAAGAAGGAACATTTCTAGGTTATTCTTCTAGAAGCAAAGCATTTAAATGTCTGATCAAATCATCTAACAAAATAGTAGAAAGTGCAAATGTGAAAATTGATGAATTTGCAGAAAGAAATGATGAAGGAAATTCCAAAGAACTAGAAGACTATGATGAATTTGTCTATGTTCAACTGAGAAGTCTTACTAAGAAGACTGTCGAAGAAAATGAAGAGAATATCCAGTTACCGAGTGATGAAGAAGATCATACAGAGCCTACCAAGCCTGTATTAGCCATGTATGTCAGAAGACATCATGCACCAAATCAGATTATAGGAGATAAGGATGATCCGGTGATGACAAGGAATAAACTGAGAGAGAACACATGTTTGATATCTGAATTTGAACCGAGAATAGTGAAAGAGGCATTTAATAGTGAAGATTGGATAAATGCTATGACATAAGAGATTGATCAAATCAAGAAGAATGACACATGGACACTAATCCCAAGACCGAAGAACAAAAATGTAATCAGTACAAAGAGGATTTTCAGAAATAAGCTAAATGAAAAAGGAGAGGTCATTCGAAACAAAGAAAGACTAGTTTGCAAAGGTTATGCTCAAGAAGAAGGAATTGATTATGGTGAAACTTTTGCACCTGTTGCTAGACTTAAAGGAGTAAGAACATTGTTGGCCTATGCTGCTTTCAAGAATTTCAAGGTATATCAAATGGATGTCAAAACTGCATTTCTGAATGGAATATTAGAAGAAGAAGTTTTTATTGAACAACTTGAAGGATTTGTTGAAGACAATAATAAAGATCAGGTATGTAAATTGAACAAAGATTTATATGGTTTGAAACAAGCACCTAGAGCATGGTATGAAAGATTGCAATCTTATTTGATTAAGATTGGTTTTATAAGGACAAGTGAGAACAACAACATGTACATGAAGAATGATGAAAATGGAATACTGATCTCAGCCATATTTGTTGATGATATTATATTTTGTGGAAATGACTCTTTATGCAAGAACTTTGGAAATGAAATGAGCAAAGAATTTGAGATGTCATTAATCAATGAGATAAAGTATTTTATAGGTTTATAGATACTACAAATGAAAAATGAGATTTTCATTACTCAATCCAAGTACATAAAGGAAATCTTGAAGAAATTTGGAATGGAGGATTCAAAACCAGTAAGTACTCCCATGACTACCAACTGTAAATTGTCAAAGAATGATGAATCTGCATCTGTTGATGAGACACTTTACCGATCCATGATTGGAAAGCTACAATATGTTGTTCATAGCAGACCAGATATAGCACATGCAGTAGGTATAGTTGCAAGATTCTCTGCAGATCCTAAGGAAACACACATGACAACAATCAAAAGAATTTTTAGATACTTAAAAGGCACAGAGGATTATGGCTTAGTATATCAGAAAGGAAATGATTTTGATTTAAAAGTTTATACTGATGCTGATTGGGTAGGCAACATTGATGATAGAAAAAGCACAAGTGGATGAGCTTTCTTTTTAGGAGAAAGACTAGTGAGTTGGCTTAGCAAGAAACAACGATGTGTTTCACAGTCAATAGCAGAAGCTGAATACATTGCTGCAACATTGAATTGTACCAACATTGCATGGATCAAACAACTATTGAAGGTATAAATGAGAAAGTTACCGAGTCAGTAACTATATTCTGTGACAATACTAGTGCCATTAATATTTCAAAAAATCTTGTTATGCACTCTAAGACAAAGCACATCTCTATCAAATATCATTATCTTAGAGAAGAAGCTCAAGAGAAGAAAGTGGTGTTGGAGTATGTTAGCACAAAGGAACAAATAGCAGATATCTTCACCAAGCCACTACCAAGGGACACTTTTGAATATCTCAGAAGTAAGTTAGGGGTCCTACCCCTATCTTCTACTCACTGACTGAGTTCGGTGAAAGCATCAATCCAATGACTCTATCGAATATCTTTTGGGAGTTGATGCTGATTTATACACTTTAGGATGTTTTCTAAAGGTGTACATGAAATAGTACAGGAAATAATACAAGGAACAGGAATTGAAGATAGATGCTCTGACCGAGACTGAATTGATACACAACAGCAGGAAATCACTTCATACAGAAAGAAATTATGTTTTAGTTCTTTACTTTTTGGCTTTCTTGTCAAAGGGGGAGAAGACTAATATAGGGGGAGAAGACTAAAAGAAAACTGCTAATGTATGGGGGAGAAAGTCTGATGACAGCAGGAGAGCATTTCAGAATCACAACAATCCAAATCTTTTAAGGTCAAATCAATTGGTTTTTCCATCAATTCCAAAGGGGGAGATTGTTGGCAATATAGCATTATAACAGACAATGAAAGATTGTTGGAATTTCATAAGGATATTGAGAAGGTTGTTGATGATTATGGATATAACTGATTAAAGATGTTTACTACCTTGATATTATTATTTTGTCATTGATGTCAAGAAATTGATTTTCTAATTCAGTATGATGTTGCCATATCTTGAGAAGTATGATTTAAAAAGTATAAAGATGTCGGTAAAAGACACAGGAAAGAATATGATGAATAAGGAGATGAATAAGGTATTCAATGGGCAACTATTACTGAGTCAGACAATGATGAGATCATGATTTTTTAGATTGTTTTAACATCATACATATGTTGTAAATTGTAAAGGTTAATACTATACTATGTTATCAAGCAAAGAACCTAGTCAGTAAACCCTAAGGAACATAGTCGGTAAACCCTAAGGTTATCGCTATCAGTTAATGAATGTGGAATGTCTACCGAGTAAAGTTTAGTATTCACTGAGTTGTTACTGAGTTGTAACCGAGCTATAACAGAATGTATTAAATGTTTCCATACGTTATTTAATGAAGGAAGCTGATGAGCTGGAACTGATTAAATGATTGGTGAGCTACGCATGAAGTTTGTTAACAAATCTAAGGTAATGGAAAGTCAGCATTAAGATCTACAGCTTAGATTGAACTACAATACCCTGGCAAAAGTTCCAAGAAATATATGCAAGTTCCTAGGCGGGGTAAAATGTTATCAGATCGAAAGATGCAATGAACCTGGACAAGATCGAAGATCTGATGGCTATGATTGATCATGGGAAATGTGTTCAAGGAGATTAAGCGATTACCTAATTGTTTATAAATAGGAAACTGTTGATAAAAAATGCATGCAGGCAAGCGTATGCACAGGGATGCTACATAGTGATTACCGAGCACAAAAGCTTGAAGACCTATTAGAATAATAGAGTATAGAAGCCCAGCAGATAGACAAGATTAGTTCTATGTCTAGATTGTATTGAACAAATAGGAATCTGCTTTAGCATTTTAGATGTGAAGTTGCAGATAGATTTTTATTACTGTTATTTTGTGAAAGTGATAGAAAATCTCTTAACAGAGTGGACTTAACAGTCTTATTTGTAAAACCCTCTAGCAAGGTGACATTCTGATTGAGTGTTTGAAATCCTTTAACAAGGTCACTTCTAACAAGGTGAAGATCCTAACAGATCTGAGGGAAATCCCTTAACCGAGTCACATCTAGCAATGTGTTTGTAATCTTTAATAGGATTTGATTTTAACCGAGCATACTCTAGAAGAGTATATTTCTTAGTGTGTCTGAAATCCCACAGTGGTTTTTCCCTATTTGGGTTTCCATGTTAAATCTGGTGTTATGAGGTTTATGATGTTTATATGCTTTTGAGTTTGCATGTTTGACAGTTTTGGTTATATTACTGAATATATGTTACCGAGGTTGAATCTGATGTTTTTATGGATGATTAAGTTTGTATGATTCACCCCCCCCCTCTCATCTTATTGGCTATTGGATCTGTACTTATATTAAGTATCAAAATTATCAGGTTCCCCGACCTAAAAATAAAAATGTTATTGGAACTAAATGGGTTTTTATGAATAAATTGAATGAGGATGGTCAAGTTATAAGGAATAAGGATAGATTGGTTTGTAAAGGATATTCTCAGAAGGAAGGAATTGATAATGGAGAGAATTTTGCACCTGTAGCTAGGATTGAAGCTGTAAGATTATTTCTTGCCTATGCTACTTATAAAAACTACAAGGTTTATCAGATGGATGTTAAATGTGCAATTTTGAATGGGGATGTTGATGAGGAAGTTTATATTGAGCAACCTGATGGTTTTTCACTATTAGATGATACAAATATGGTTTACAAGTTAAGGAAATATTTATATGGATTGAAACAAGCACCTAGAGCTTGGTATGCAAGGTTGGATAAATATCTTTTAAAGCTTGGTTTTACTAAGGGCAATGCTGATAGTAATTTATATTATAAGATCACTGATGATGATATACTGATTATTGATGTATTTGTTGATGACATTATTTTTGGAGGTGAAGATAAGTTATGCATAAAATTTTCTAAAAGTGTGGAGAAAAAAATTGAGATGTCTATGATTTGTGAGATGAAATTTTTCTTAGGTTTGTAGATTACTCAGGTTGACAAAGGTATTTTTATCTTTCAAACTAAATATGCTAAGGAATTGTTGAAGAAATTTGGTATGGGAGAGTCTAAATCGGTAAGTACTCCTATGGTTACAAGTGAGAAATTATTAAGAAAAGATGTTTCTACATTGGTAAATCCTACAAGATACAAATCTATGATAGGAGGTCTGCTTTATTTGACTCAGACTAGGCCTGATATTATGAATTCTATTTGTATTGCTTCAAGATTTCAGAGTGATACTAGAGAAAATCATGAGATGGTGATGAAAAGGATTTTTAGATACTTGCAAGGTATATCAGAATATGGCTTGTGGTACCTTGAGGATGATATCTTTACTTTATGTGCGTATATAGATGTTGATTGGGCTAGAGATGTTGATGATCGGAAAAGTACTTCCGGTGGAGATTTATTTTTTGAAAAGAAGTTGGTTTCATGGATCAACAAGAAATAATCATGTACTTCTTTATCTACCGCTGAAGCTGAGTATGTTGTTGCTGCTACTAACTATACACAAGTTTTATTATGAAGCAAATGTTGAAGGATATAAAGGTGGATTGTGATGCACCGATAGTTATTCATTGTGATAACTCTACTGCTATTGATATATCAAAGAATTTGGTATTTCATTCTAAAACAAAACACATATCTACAAGTATAAATTTTTGAAGGTGAAGGTGGAAGCAAATGAAGTTAGACTAGTTTATGTGAACACTAAAGAACAAAGGTAGATATTTTCACTAAACCTTTGTCGAAGGAATCATTTGAGTACCTGAGAGATAGATTGGGGGTTTCTTCCCTTCTATTAGAGACTTGATTGATTTGGTTTGGCATCGGTCCAACATGCATTATCAGAGATACTATTCATTCTGACATTTATGTGGGATGCTACTACTCAGGGGGAGTAGTCAGCTTTGTGATTCAGAGGCTTATGTTTTTGCTTTGATATTTCTATCAAATTTCTGGCATTGATGTCAAAGGGGGAGAGATATTAATATGAAAAAGGGAAAAGAAATTCAGAGCTTTACAAATATATTATTTGCAGGGGGAGATATTGATTTTCAAAGCTATCTGTGGGAGATTGTTGGTTGTCTTCCATTGGGGAGACTTGTTTGGCATTTCTTGGTACTTAGATATTTTTCACATCTAGTGTTGCCATCAATGTCAAAGGGGGAGATTGTTGGCCATTTGGTGGAATTGATTATTTTCTACATTGATGTTTTGTCATTGATGCCAACACTAGCTGTTTGGATGCTTTACCGACAACCTTCTGGTCCTGGTAGGATGAGTGGTTTCTGGTTAACTTGGATCTGACATGATCTGGTAGGCTCCGGTATAGTCTGGTGATGGAATTGGTTTGTTCATAATACTCATTCTCATATTTGGTTAGTTGGTTTTGGTCTGGAGATCGATTGATATCCTTCTTGCTTAGAAGATTGGTTTCTAGTTCTGGCAAGGGTTTTACTGGCAGAGCTTTTGGTGGAGATCTTTGATGAATTGCATAAGTGGTGTTGGTGCAGCTTCTGGTGGAGTTTCAGGATGCTGTTGTTGATAATGGTCGAGAATTGGTAGATGGAGATCATTGCTATAGCATGTGGACCTATACTTGGTCCCGGTTGATCTAGGTTATGGACCGACTTTAATATAACATGTGGATATGACCTATTAATGTATTTCTAGGATATCTTATGTGTTGATATTATTTATTTGGTCTAAGGATGACATGGTTTGTAATTATGTAATCAGTTTATTGTCTGGTGGCCGACCTGATTGTTTATGGTCAAGGGTTTGTATATATAGATGTAAGATCTCATTGTAGACCATCATGGTTATTGTTAGAGGTCATGGTCAAGGAATGTAATGTGAAAATAATGTAATATCATTCAGGAAGAGGATTTGGTAGATCATTGAAGATTGAATTGGGTTTATGTAAGAGGATTTAGTCCTCTGATATTGATCTTAACTGAAACTGTACTCAGGCATAGGAGATGCTATCTTTTGTAGTTCAACACTTCTCCAGATTGTAGTCTAGATTTATATGTAGTCAGTGAGGCTCCTTTTGTGATGAGCAGTGCACTCTAGGCTGTTGTCCTTTCTGCAAGTACAGTCCCCTCAATTGTAATTCACATACTTACTGTAGAAGTATTATTTGGCTGTGGGTAGGCTTCCCACTATGGTTTTTCCCTTTACCGGGTTTTCCATGTACAAATCTTGGTGTCACATGGATGGTATTTATTCTGTGATTATTGTTTATGCTTAATTGGTTTATCTTCTATTCTGGTATTAATGTTTTGGGTTCCGGTATTAAAATTTAAATTGCTAATGGTCCTGGTAATCCATGACAACTAATTCACCCCCCCTCTTAGTTGTCTTCCAGTTATTTGAATTGTCTAACATAATCAATGTTTTATAATTAGCAAACTTATTAATCTGATTCTTAATTTGCTGGATGCACAAGAAAGAAAGTATTATGTCAAAACTCAAAACAAATAGCGAAACAACCATAACACCAAAATTTTTATGTGGAAACCCAAAAAGGGAAAAACCAAGGTGGGATTTGAAGCCACAAAATTATTATACTATGGATAGAAGTATGATAATATTATATAAGGGGAATGTACTTGCATTTAGGCACACTGCCTAGAGCTCAATTCTCAATTACAAAAGGGCTACAACCCAGAGGAAGGTTCATTGCCTTATGGGTTAATACAAAATATTTACATTAGTGAATGAGCTGAAGTATAGCATCTAAGTAGGCAAAATTTCAGTTATGTTCGGATCAGATTGTCTCCTACACCTGATCTATCTCTCTGCTCTATTTTCTTTCTCTATCATTCATCAGACCACCAAAACCTTCAATCACATTCACCAAACTCACAAATTCGCTCATATAGACTCTCTTTACTTATTAAATCTTTCAAAATGATTAACCAAATCAATCTTATATATCCGCACCAACAAAAAGAATCATTAACCATGTCAGCTTCCAAAAACCACATAACACACAATATGAAATGTGTATCACCAAATCGGCTCAACCCATCCACAAATCCAAATCCAAATCCAAACCAAAAAGAGATTATAATAAGCTTCCCATAAGTCAACCCAATCACCTTGAACACAAAACTAATCACTGAAATCATCCCTAAGATTCTTCAACACATGTTACACCAAAATAAATCTGTTCTAACTGGATTATCGGATATCAGAGTTCTAAACTTGCACACAATTTAACACTGGATACTGGGATCATGAAATAATCTATCTTGAACCTTGAATCAACTACCTTGATCTCCGCTACCAAAATTACAACGCCAATGTCAAGTTATACACTATGATCTCATTCTCTACCGGTTACTATGTTCCACCTTCTAGACTTATGCCTTTGAACAAATTGACTTCCGGTAAATCAAATCTTTGCACACCGCATGTGGTTACTAAATTGAGTTTCCATTAATGACAACCCCTAATCATTCCTCGTGGATCAATCATCACCAAAATAATGTCTCTTACCAATAGAATGATGATTCTTTGGTGTCATGAATTTATTCAATTGAGAAATCTCCTAGATGCTTGTAGATAAGCCAATTTTTTTTCAATCTATTGTATATTCCCTTCATTTGTCTTCCATCTCATCCAAACTTAAAGGGAATGTGTAAAACAAGTTTGGAGATGTTTGAAGGCCCTATGAGGGCATAGGTGGTCTTTTGGGGATAAATTTTACCACATGTCACATTAGTAGGATCTCCTTAACTAGTGCATCTATGGTAGATGTGAAGAAGTATTTATGAATTACAACAATGAAATAAAATGCAATATTGTGAGTACTTGAAATCATCAATTTTGTAAAGACTAACTAGATGATCAACTCTAGTCACCCTTGAAAATATCACTAGAAATTGTTAAAGAATGTAAATAACCTTTTCAAGTCATGAGTTAAATCCATAGATGAACCTTATATAAATTATTTTAGTGAGAATATGACCACTTCTTAAGAATAATCTACTACAACAATTTTCATAAGATTATCATCACTTAGATATGATCTTATACCCTTTGTACTCGTTTAATGTTCCATTCAAATACTTCTTTGAGAAAAGAACTTTCAACATAGATATTCTCAAATGCATCATTAGGAAACTCATATATACAATTGATGCTTTGGAGAATCTTTTACTGACATCATATTATATTTAGGTCTACACAATTTAGATGTAAAGTTCTTCTCACTATCATTTAGTTATCATTTAGCTATCACAGGTAAAGAAACTACCTATTTCACTCTCACTTAATGACCACTTGCCATATAGGGACTACCTTGTATGTATCTCCTTAATATTTAGATTCTTTGCACCTATCTTTTTCATTATTCCATCATTTTGATTGTCCTAATGATAAATCTAGTTGTTATTATTTCTCTAACCCTTGTGCATACTTTTTATAAGGAACCTATCCTTTGTCCTTTAACACATATAGCAGTTTTAAGGCATTTCATCAAATATTCTTTACACTTAGTATTTTATCTTCAAATGATTATTAAATTTCATACTTTTCTTAGGAAACTTGTAATATGGTCCTTGATTATGGTGGCATGCATCTTCTACATGTATTTATCTAATTATCATCACTTTATAACATGTACCATGACATAGAATGTCATGGTTTTTAAGATTAACATGTCCCACTTATATTTATAAAATTTGTCACTATATGCACTTGATCTAACTTGAATGTAGTATGTTTTTCATTTTAGAGATATGAATGAGCTTTGTTCTACACCTAACTCATGGTTGATGCTCCCTTGAAGACCCCATCACTATAATTTATATTTTGGAGGGCTTGATGGCAATCATTCCTTTTCTCATGCCGATAAATTTCATGTTTTTATTTAAACTCGAGCTCTATTATATGTCATACGTTCATTCTTTCATTTATCTCTTGCACTGTGATAAGATCTTTTTAGTAAAATTTGGAGTATACTTACACGCCTCTATTTTCCTTAAATCTCCTACAAATCTTACCATTTGTATTTTAATCCATTTGAAGCCAAATCACTACCCTTCTCTTCAATTATTTATAATCATCCTCTTATTTAGTGTTTCTTTTTTACTGGAAATTACCTTTTTCAAATTAATTATGTACTCATGTTTTATCCTTGACTGTTGATTATCTTCCTCAAAATGTGCATGTCTCTTTCTCTAAAATAATGCCTTCTATCGATCAATAGTTTAAATTATCTTTCTTTTACTTGACTATTTGATACCATTACACTCATTTCCAATCTTCATCTATGGTATAACCACATGTTGTCTTTCCATAGGTCTATCAACATGAGGTTTCATGATCATTGCATGGTATAAAAGGGATATTGTGATCTTACTTAGGAAGTGAATATTGAATAGGACTTGGAAGGATACTTTTTTGTGGAGATGGAAGGGGATCATCATATTGGATAGAATGAAAAGGGATGATGGGATCATCATGGGATTCTAAGGAGATGGGACCTTAGTCACACATTGGACGGGACTGGAGATTTTTAGTATCTTAATCTTGATTCATTTAGGATTGTTTATTTATTCTTTGGACTATCCTCTTGACATGGATCCAACTCTGATAATGGGATATGAGATTGGATATGTATGCATATTCTTGGTTGGATTGAATGTTTTGGCATGATAGGAATAGATTTTGAATGAGACTCTGGAGTGGGATTGATTGGAAATGGTGTGTATGATGGAACTGGAATTACGAATTCTGAATCATAGAAGGGATTTATATCAAGAAATGGGTTAGCTTTAACTTTATGCTTATCAATTGTAGAATTCCCTTGGGGATAAAATTGAAAAGTTTCATTGTTAGGTAAGTGATTTGACAAATCTGGTGTGGATTGTTGTTGCAAATATTTAGGGGATGAAGGAATGATGAGAGAGATGAAGGCTACTTACCAACCAACTTCTTCTAGATAGCCTAATATTGAATCATATGATATTATAAGTTAGGTTCATAGGTATTCTTGGTGCGATTATTTGGAAATGAGCCATTGCTAGACATAGGTGGATGATATTGATCATGCTTGGAAAAAGTGTCTTGACATATGCCTAATTTCTCATAAAGTGAATTACTGAAATAATATTTAATAGTCATGTCACCTTGACTGATTAGGTCTTGAATGAGATTTTTCAATCTTATGTGATTGGGAGTTTTATGTCCTTGATCCTAGAGTATTCAGAAAAGCCTATGTCTTTCTAATATATTGGTTTAACTTGAGGTTCATGTTAGCACATATTTTTACAAAATATTTTATGCTATAAGTAGGCCTTTTTCTTTTATCGGATGAGCATTTATTACTGGTTTGCATGTGCAGGAACCTTATTAGCATGGGTAAAAGTTCTCTAAGGATCAGCTATTTCAGGAGTGTCAAGATATCACTTGGGCAACACTAAGAGCATGCACTAAGAATAGACTACACAAGGAATCCATTATGGAAGCATTTGTCAACAGAGGAGTCATTATGGTATGATCTAGGATTGTCCTCTAGTATGTACTAGACCATGTGGAAAAAGTTGGGATCACCAATATTCAGGATGGAGGGCTCATTTGTGCTGAATTGCAAAATTTCAATTATCGACATAAGTAATCCCGAAGAAGCAGCATTGGCAAGAAAAAGAAGGGTTATCGACATGACTTATACTGATGAAACAAAAGGTAGATGCATTAGAGCACTTAAAAGAGACTCAGCATGGTGCGCACTTTTGAAAAGGTCCTACTGTAGACGTCTAAAAATGGTCAACGCTTGCGGAGTCATACTTTAACATTTGCGAATTGCCTTATTTTAGGGTTTTTGCGTTGCATTAACATTTATTCTATGTTGCGCACTTGGTCTTTATCATTTGCGAGCATCGAGTCCATCTTCTACATTCCTCATTTTCATCGCTTTCGAATTAGGTCTTGTCGATAGAAATCTTCAGTCATGATTTTGGCTGATCTTATCCTGTCGCATCATGGTGCGTGCTCATTTATCATCATTTTGGACATCATCAATCCTAATCGATGATAGAATTAGGGTTTTGTCCTCTTGTCAATCTTTCAGTCATCTTTTAGTAATCATTTGTTATTATCAACTTGTCAATCTTGTCATTTTGCGATTGATTCATCATTGATCCTTGTCCCCTTGTCAATCTCATCATTTTGCGATTGATTCATCATCGATCCTTGTCCCCTTGTCAATCTCATCATTTTGCGATTGATTCATCATTGATCCTTGTCCTCTTGTTAATCTTGTCATTTTGCGATTGATTTGTCATCGATCGTTGTCCTTTTCAATCATGTCAATTTGGATCAATTAGTCATTGTTCCTCATCAATTGGCGCCTATCAATTTGATCTCTTTATCAATCTTGGTCAATTTGTCAATCAATCTCAATCATTTATCAACATTGGTCCTCTTGTCAATCAGAATCATGATCGAATCGACATTAATTTCTTGTTGTCTTGACCTAATTCCTTGTCCTCTTATTTCTAGGGTTTTTATGATTTGATCGTTAAATCCTTTTCTTCTTCTTGGTGGGTTAAATAAATCTATTTATTTAGTCCTAGGTCTTTTTCATGAATTAATTAATGGATGAAAACCTATTAATTAATTCACCTAATTTCTATTTCATCTTTTTCCTCAATTTTCCAATTTACTAATTTCTCCTAATTCCTAATTTCTATTTCTCCTATTTTTCCCCTAATTTTCTCCTATGTTTATGCTTCCATTTGTTGCAATCATGGAGTCTATTTTCTCTCTTCCCTTTTGTCACGGGAATGACATTTTAATCTTGTCATAATTTGTCATAGTTTTGTCAATCAATCAATCTTGCATAGAAAATGTCAATTTTGTCATAATTTGTCATATTTGTCATTCTTGATTTGAAATTTCCTTTCAAATCTCTTCATGCTAATCTTGTCATCTCTCCAATTTGTCTATAAATTGGATGATTTTCTTTAATCAAAGGAATTAATCAATCACGCTTCTAGTATCCTTATGCTACCATTTTTCTAGTCATCTTGCTTTCATACTATGCCTTTGCACTTGTAGGTGAGATCCACAAACAAAGTAATTTGAAGGAGAAAGAAGGACAATGGAGGAACAATGAAGGAGATACAGGCTTTGGTTTTCTTTTTATTGTAGTATTTAATTTTCATGCCTTTATTGATTGTAATTAGGATTTATTATCATTATAATCTAGTTTTTTGTGGTTGAGCTAGTTTAATATCTATTGCTTTGATGATTTCCAAATTCCTATCTACACATACCATCGGGATAGTTTGTTTCGATGGCAGAATGTGGTGGTTTTCTATTGGCATGTATCGTCAAAATGTAGAAATTATTATACCGATATCCTATGAAGCCATTGGTGTGACTTGTGACGATAAGGAAATGCGGGTCATGGACTTATAGTATCGGGAGATCGGAAGTAATAAGAAAAGTCTATCCCAATACCCGATGACTAAAGGGAATCGAAGGCGGGCCCATCGGAGAAAAAGACCATATCGGGATAAGGCAAAAATAGTTAGTCTGATCCCTAATATCATGGAGAATTGGAAGGCGAAACCATCAACATTACCTATACTGATAAAACAGACTGAGAAGCATAAAGCATAAAATTTCATCGGAGACTCATCGGGACTTCGGGAGGAATATTAAAAGGCTATTCCAACCTCTGATGAAGATAGAAGCGTCTGCAGGGATATTAGTGTAAACTATACTGATAAAGTAAACATTAAGTGAGGACTCATCGGGACATCAGAAGAAGAAATTTTATGCTATACCAAGTCCTGATAGGATTGTTAAAGGTGGATGGTGAGTTGCTAGGAGTTCTAGGGGGTAAGTTATGCTGATAGCGCGGGGGACTTAGTCAAAATGTAGATTGGTATATTGAGATCATCAGGGCATCAGAGGGACATGAAATAAACCATACCAACACTTGATGAGTTAAGTAGAAGAAAACCAAATGCGAATGCATCAGGGAGAATTATGCCAAGACTGAAGGGATGCCCATCGGGATAAAGTGAACCATTGGAATAGGAAAAAAATTGTTATCCTGAGACCCGATAAGTTGGTGGGGATATCTTGTATCGATCAGAAAGTGAAAAGCGGTAAAGTCATAACAAATGGCACCAAACAATTGAATCACCAAGAAAAGTCTCGCCAATTAGCCGTTGGAGGTCTTAATGTGAAAAACCAACATAATGGCTTCAATTAAATGCATCTATTGAGTAGGTCCATCACCACATGAAGCAAATCCATCAAGATTGTGGTAACTGAGTACAAGATTGGACTTCCTAGAATATATAACCAATGTTGCATAACAAAATTTGACACATAGCTATTGCAATAAGATATCAGGTGTTTATTGAGAGAATATTCTAAGCTACTAAGCCTAGAGTAAAGAAATTTACAGAGATGGGGGTCAAGCTCAAAAGGGAAGCGAAAGGTTGTTGAAGTATCCAGTACCATGATGAAAAAATCAAAGGGTGAAGTTAGTGAAGCTCAAAGAAAATTAAACCAAGATATGATAGATCAGATGGGCTCTCTAGGAGCTAGGTCATGCAAAGCTAAGGTGAATTTGCCTATTCATGACCAATTGGAGGAAAAATACATAGAGATTGGAGATGTACTCACAACAGTGCGTGGGCACACGTTATTTATTTTTCATTACCTCCGCAGGGATGAGCCTATGCTAATTTCAAACCCATGGAACACTGATTTAGGTAAAATTATGGTACCTAATGTCTTTGTAAATATTGACTTATTGAAGCTCCTGGTAAGACATTATGATGCAAACAAACGATGCATTTTGTTTCTCGATGGGATTGCTTTTGTTCACTTTGCAGTAGCCATAATTCAGGAAGTGTTTGTAGTGGATCTAGAGGCAAATGTGCCTTTATCATTTGTGGATTTGGAAGAGGAATACTGTAATGCCCCGCCAGGAAACCCCGAAGGGTTTAAGCTAAAACACTCAATGGAGTGTAAATATATATATTTTTAAAATAATATATTAATACTAATAAGAGTGTTAATAATAAGATACAACATCAAGATACATTGGAGTTATCTAACACTTAGATAACACATCGGAAGACTAAATGAACCTAAGGAGTTTCCCAACATGATTACGTAACCTTACACCTAACTCAACTCATGACATTTGATCCAATTAAGCTAGATATCTTAATTATGAGTTAATGCTTTAGACATGGATAAAATATGTTCGAAGAATTGACATTTTATAATTTAGGACGCGTTCATCTATTATGATTGAAGATGAGGCTAACATGAGGATATTTACTCAATGTATTTTAAATGTAGGCATCTTAATAATTCTCCCATTAAGGTTTAAATATGGTTAACTTGGCGAGACCAGCCATTTTAGATACAATATAACTAATTTATCGAAGTTTTTTTTTTATAGATGGTTAAAATGTAAATAGCCAAAAGAGTTCATCCATTGAAGTTAAAATAATGCTAAGAGATGGAGTTCACTCATTAAGGTGAAAATGTAATATAGCCACATGAGTTCATCCCTTTAATTAAAATATAATTAGTAAGATGATATTCATTCGTTAAGGATTAAAAATGTAAGTAACATAGTGACGATCATTCATTAGGGTTAAAATATAACTAACTTAATGAGTTCACTCACTTTAGTTAAAATAAAGTTAATATGAAGAAATACATTTGCTAAGATTAAGATATAAACAACTAAATGAGTTCTCCCATTTTAGTTCAATTATAGCTATTATGATGAAGTTCATTTATAGAGGTTAAAATGTGGGTAACCAATTGAGTTCATCCAATTATAAAACTAATTTGGTGAGGATTATTTGTTTAGAACAAAACGTAAACAACCAAATAAATTCATCCAATTTAGTGAAATATAGCTAACATGACGATGCTCATTTATTAAGATAATACGGTAAGTAGCCGAATGAGGTTCATCCATTAGATTTCAATTTAGATATTATGACAGTTAATCCAATATTAGTTACCCATTCAATACGTTCAATTTACAAGCTTTATAACAAGTTAATCCAATAATGGTAACCTAGTGAGTTTCTTTCCACGCTTACTTCTTTTCATTAACATTAACAAAATACTTTCCATAATCATATTTACAATCTTTTATGACCCTAATTACTACATTTAACAAGATGTCTACTTTTGTGCACTTTGATCTAGTTTCATTAAATTCCCATCATACACTTATATAAGATAACAACCATACATGATAACTTAAAGTATGAAGTAAAAGAGACAAGGCATCGCATAACACGGGTATGATCTCGAAGTTCACCCTTAAAGGGCTACATCTCCAGGTTTGCTCAACTGCAAGACCCCTCTGGCATTTAATATAGTTAAGATTACATAATGTACATGTCTTTTACATCTATGCCCTTTAGGCGAACACATCCACTATACAACATCTACCTCGATTGATTATTACATAGTGATCCCTTTTAGAAGCGGGTCAAATTGAACCATAAAGAAAAAAAACAACACAAACTTAGATTCCCTTGTCTGACGGTACCCTAACTAGGGGCTTGACTGACTTATGACCAAACACTAGCATATCAAGTCTTACCATTACATAACCAAATTCTATTATAGAAATTTAAATCTGCATAGGCATTATCCGATAGAGGTATTCGTTTACCATATCGTTTTAACCATTAATGTCGATCAAATTTATGGATTTGCTAAATTAACTTTTATTTAAAAATTCACATTAATCCACCATTAATACTTAGTCCATGTTAATAATATGTATTAACCTGAGCATGACATAATCAATATGAAATTAATAACTTGTATTAAAGTATGGGTTTACTAAGTGTTGATTATCCAAAATCCAAATATTATTTAATAATTTGGAATTAAATAATATAAGAGAAACTGAATTTAAATCTCTTAAACTAAATTTAAATTCAATTATTAATTTGATTTTTTTTTCTTTTCTTTTTATATATTATATATATATATTCTTTTTTTTAAACAATTTATATATAATAATAAAAAAAAATATAAATAAAAAAAAAACTTTTTAATTTTCAAAAAAAAGAAAAGGGAAGGTACCCACGTGGACACCCCACATGGCCCCCCCCCTTGGCAGCCCATGCTACCATCTGGTAGCAGTTTGCTACCTCTGGTAGCAGTTGCTACCAGCTGCCAGCCATGGGGTTTATAATTTTTTTTTAAATTTTTTTTTTAATTTTAATTTTTTTGTTATAGCATATACAATTAGTAATAATAAAAAAAGATAACAAATCCCCAATACACACCACACAGTCTGAGACAGGGATTTAAAGCATTTTCCAGCAATCCCCCATTTTTTTTTAAGAAAATAACAGTCCATATATTTTCCAGCAATCTCCCATTTTTGAAAGAAAATTACAGTCCATATATTTTCCAGCAATCTCCCATTTTGAAAGAAAATCACAGTCCATATATTTTCCAGCAATCTCCCATTTTTTTAAAGAAAATGTAATGCCCCGCCAGGAACCCTAAAGGATAGCAACACAATAAGGCAACTAAAAGGCGCAATAAATTTTTTTTTAAAGATTAAGGGAAATAATCATAACCTTGCTCCATAATTAACATAAGCGGAAGACTAACATTACATCCTAAAGGGTTACCAATGAAAATTACTTCAAAATAAAAAAACCACCTCACAAAATTAATCCAATCTTCCATTTAAATTAAGGAAAGCCAATAACGATAAAATAATTCATATTCATAAATTGATCTTCAAAAGATAGGCTTACAGAATTACAACATACATACTTCCAAAGATTCATTTATACAAATAGGAAAGATAACTGAAACAATATACATCCCATGACTTAAATTACAATATTCCATAAAATTACATGGCTTCCATAGAACAATAAATTACAATTTTTACAAGTTGTTGATACAATGACCACACGGCCTCAAAGTACGAAATCAAGAATATGAGTGCTACAAGAAGCACGAACCAAGATGCACCGGCGAAGCCAATCCTCGCGTGAAGGTAGGAACAAGATATCCGATGGGAAGTGGCACTACCACCCGACCATGTGATCCCATAATGGAACCACCCCACCGTGCTAGGAGATAGCAGACGACCCTCAAGCAAGCAAGAAAAGAACAACAGTACACATGACTCCGCAGTACACAAGTGACTCGACTCACAAAACACTAGCGACCCTAGAGAGAGAGTGTCATCACATGGCTTAACATGGTTACCCTAGGAAGGTCTCCATAGGTCCCGGCCCCCATCATGGGTTATCTTGGTAACCTCTCCCGAACCCCCGGCTCCATCTAAGCATCATGCGGACCCTACCATCCTTTCGTGAAGACAAGGTGGTAGGTTTGCCATTCCAGGCCTTCCCAAACACCTTGAGCCTATACAAGCACTCAACCGTGTACGGGGTGTATTATCTTAATTAAATTAATAACTACCCACCCCCTAAACAATTATTAGGTTATCACTTAATAGCTGACTTTCGAGGGGTTATCCTGCCATCCACTTTGGGTGCGGCCCCCGCCCGAAAGCCACTCTCTCTACTAGGTCACTAACTGGATAAGGCTATCTATGAGAACTCTATGGTGGACTACAACCATAAATTATCCAGACATAACACAGGTGTAGGACTCACAGTCACAAACCCAGAGTTAACCATAAGGGACATATCACATAAAAGCCCACCTCCTCAAGGTTTGAACAACGACACCTGACCAAGGGCAAACATCGACAACATAATGACCATTTTAAACATAATGCGACGACATTAAAACGACTAGACTGCAATGATAAAAACACTACAACAATCTTTCTTTGAGCAGTCAACATTTAAATCAAATTGAACAAATGTATACAAGCTATTATAAAATAATTCCAAAATAACGTCTATTTGACGAAAACAATCCTCATACAACTATTTTATAAAACTTGGATAACAAACACCAATATTAAATTTAGTCCGACTTTCCTTAATATCAACATTACTACTAACCTCTAAATCATTTGATTTATTTTTCACGATACCAAGCAATTAATCCCCATTACTAAATCAAAAGAATTACTCATTAATCTTAACATCATCGTAAACTATATTTAACACATTATTATTATTTAATATTAAATAATAACATATTGTTATTATTGTTAAAATAACAATATGTTATTGCTTAATACTAAAATGAATAACGCGCATAGAATTTATTAAAAACCTTTAACATAATATTGTTATTTAATATTACATAATAACATATTATTATTTTTTTTATAAAATAACAATATCTTATCATATAGTATTAAATATACCATAACACTAATCATATTACTTACCACTAACTTAATAATTATCATTTTCGTTTTTTTTAAAACTAACAAAAAAAAACATTAAAATAAGTAATTTTAAACCCCCGTGGGCCCCCACGAACCCACAGGCAGCAAGCGCTGCCTTTCCCAAACTGGGAAATGCAGCGAGCTGCATTCCCAGCTTGGGGAAAGCAGCGCTGCTGCCTTTTCCCACGCTGGGTATGCAGCGAGCAGGGGGAAAGGAAGGAAAGGGGGGGGGTGCGTGGCTGGGTCGAGCCCAGCTCCCCGCCACCGCCCCCAACATAGTTAAATTTAAATTTATTCAATCAAATTTCATTTAATTTAACAGTTTAAAACTTGATTTAAATAAAAAACGACAGAGGCTAAACAAAGAACAGAAACTCAAGACACAGACAGAGGTGAAAACCTCTGTCAAACACAATAAATAAAATTAATCTCCCAGCCATCAATTTTTATCAACATACAACAAACAAAATTAATTTAAAAGGAGTCATAATTTTACCAGCAATCACCAATTTTCTGAGACAAAACAGGGGCATTAATATTTCATTCAAATTTGCCCAGTTTGCTTTAAAAGTTTAATTAAATGGGAATAGACTAAATCCCCAAACCCCAATTGAAACTATTTGTTTCAAATCAAGCATAAACAAGGAATTTTAACTCATAACTATCATTTTTAAAACTGGAAATTTTTAGGGAGAGATATTTTATGAATGCTTGGCAAAATTTTGCCAGCATAACACTACCAAAACCCATCAAAATTCCTAATTACAAACAGCATGATAAACCAAGAAATTTCTTGCATAGCAAAGATGAAACAATATGAATTCAGTTAAGGAAACTACATGGGAAGAAATTAAGTTTAAATTTGATAATCCAAATAGTAGAATTCTTCCTTCATAACCCATAATAAACAAACACTTCAAGATTTTAAACAATTAACAGCAAGTGGAAGGAAAGCAATGATTTTTTTGTTGCAATAAGCAAGGATTCAACCAACCTTTTGATTTCCAAGCAAGAATCCCAACTGGTTCACACCCAAATCCACCCTTCAAGCCAATTTTCCAAAATTTCTTTCTCCTCCTCCAAAATAAGCATAACCCCCAAAATCTCCTCCAAAATGGCTTAGTAAGAAAAATCTCTTAACCTAATTTTCTAGGTTGCCCAAAATTTCTATTAAAAAAAAACATTAAAATTCCCCATTGACTTTCTTTTCTTTTTCTATTTTTCCTTTTTCAAATTTCTCAAAACAATAAATGAAAAATTCCCTCTTTTTAAAAATTACATTTTCATAAGTAGCAACTCAATCAATTTTTCTACTAAATAGGAAAGCAATGAGTTAACTTAATTTGCATATATTTAAAAGCAATTAACTAATCTATTCCATTCCTTTCGTTGGATCTAAACACGATTTCTTTTCCAAATAAGCAACTAACAGTTAAAATTTAATAACTAATCAATTACGCTTGATTCAAAACATAAGGCATAATAAGGAATGAATCGCTCAAGTCAACAATAATGACAACTTAAACTTAAATAATTAACCGAACCTCCAAGACACGCAAATCGAGGAAAAGTAAAAAGACTCGAAATTCAGACAAAAGGGATGAACGACCGACTGACGGCACTCACAATAACAGACTGAGGTAAGGACTAGGGTCAAAAGCTATCTCCTCCACTCCCATCGGACATATAAGGCACGCTCAGACCTGTGAAGCCAGGTGGAGACGATACCCCGTACCTACCCGGTACTTGTACCTACAATATCCTGCATCACCGAAGCACACATACATGCATATAGATATAGAATACACGGCACGCACACCGATGAAGGAGAATCGCGACGTTCCCTGTCTCATCGAAACGAGTGAAGGAAAATCGTCCCCTTGCATCCAATACAATAGCAAACACGCAACATATATATGACACATCAACTAGATAAAGTAAAATGTCAGTACGAGCAATAATCCACGAAACACTAGAAATCACCAATACTGAAATACTGAAAGTAACTCATGCATCCAATATCCAGATAAACATGATATAATATCAAATACGTCTGCAAAGTGACGAGCAATCAAGTGCCAACTGAAAAGTAAACTGAAACACAAAATCAGTCTAATAAGTCTGATCAAAACGGGGTACTATAGAAAATCACAGTCCATAGATTTTCCAGATTGCTCAAAATAAACAACCAACTGGGGAACTATTTTTTTTTGAAGTAAACATGAACGAAATAACCAAAACAAAACGTAAAAATCCCCATTTTCCATTTATCACAGTATGTCAAGGGTTTCAAAACAATAGAGGAAATTGTTGAATAACCCACCCATTTAGCAAATCTTTGGCACAAGGAAGCTCACCTCTCACACAAAGATCCAACAAAGCTACTCTTTAACAAATTTCTACAATAAAACTTACTCATGGACAACAATGGAGAATCTGAAAACCAAAATTGCAAGAAAAACATACAAGCCCTTTTTTTTTTTTTTTTTTTTCTGTTAAAAACAACTTAATCAAATCGATAAAAGAGATTCCTACCTTAATAAGCTTTCCTGGAAGGATTTTGATGATGAACCCCCAAATCTGCTGCTGTAAAACTCCATCTTTTTCCAAAATCCCCAATCTCCCTTCCAAAACCATTTTTTTTTCTCCAAAAAGATGACCAAAAAAAGAACCCCCAAAAATATTTCAAAAACTAGGTTAAATGAGAAACCCTTTTTTTTTGACCTAATTTCCAATTTTGAATTTAAGCATTTATTTTTAAAATAAAAGAAAATGAAAATGGAAATCATTCTTTTCCACTACTCAATAAATCTAACTCGCTTTTCTAATTAAAATTAAAATGCTTCTATCTCTTTTTTAGTTTTAAATTTTAATTTCTCAATGTTAATTTAGGCCTACATTATATTTCGAAACTATTGACCAGGGTAAGGCATTTAGATTAATTTAAATTTCCAAAAATCAATCCTTTATACTATATCAGCTTTACAAGTAAAAAGAAAATAATTTCTTTTAAATAATAAAATTTACCCTTTTCTTTTCCAAAATGCAAAAATGATTAATTTATTTCTATTTCCAAATGACTTTAAATCCTCCATTTAAAAAAAACACATAACCTAATTAAATTCGTTATTTAAAATTAACTATTAAATTAAACTCGCTAAACATAATAAAGCGATCTTTTTAATAAATGACTAATCTCATGAAGGAAACCTATTTATTTTAATTTCTCAACTACTAATGCGTAAATGAACACATTAATTCAATTTAAATACTTAAGCTTGCTACAAATATAAATAAAGCGATGTCTTAAATTAACGATTAATCATATAAAAGAAAACTACCTATTTTAAATTTCTTAATTACTAATGCATACATCCACATATTAAATTGAATTAAATACTTAGGACAAAATACTCCCTTTACCACACGCAAGGCATGCAAATCGAGAAAGTCCACCAATCACATGACACGCAACCCAAATGAAAAGAAAACCCTACGGACCACAAAGGACACTCACCTGACCATGGCTAAGGCAAGATGAGAGTTTTATGACCCCCAAATCCGAATTCTAAGGATGGAGGAGGTATACTCAACCCTACGAATCCTGAAGGAGATGAACCTCGCCCTAGGCAGTGTTGTACCTGCAATCTCTTGTACCCATGAATCATGCAAGCATACATATACATATACATATTCAATGAAGGCGTTAGCTTGAGATTTATAACAAGAATTAGGAAACAACTACATTTACACAAGAATCGATGCAAAAGCACAATAATAGGTATGCACAATTATTTATTTTATCTAATCTACAACATTGTATCACGGTTAACCAACCATTCAAGAATGTCACATAGGAAGTCAACCAAGGTCAAATGGTTTTTACAAGGCCGACTAGGGTAGGGGCATTACATTCTCCCCCCCTAAGCTCCGACTTACTCCTGGAAGTTGCAAGGCTAAGCAGAAATCATACAACACGTATTAGCCCTGAAACTCAATTACAATTATCAATTTGCACAAATAAATATTTTGTCAACAATTTAAAATATTATTTATAAATCCTCTACGAATGTCATTATCCATTAACAGAATGCATCTAAAATCATACACTTCTTAAAATATTCTAGAATTTACACACAATCATAGTAGAGAAACGATAATTTTTTTCTTCCTTTCATTACACCAAATTAATGCATTACAAGATATAGACAACAGTTACCATACTCATCTATCAAACATGACAAGAAAACATGTCATCAAGATCAAATTCTTTCACCCATACCTCTTTTAGCAAAACTTTATCCCATAGTACTAGCTTCAAATATAAATTTCTACAACCAAGTTAACTTTCATGAAATAAGAGCAACGTATATAACTCAATTGTTTACACTTTCTAGGCATATAAGAACTTTTCCAATGACTATGTCCCATAACATAGTGACAAGTGAACACCATTTAATCCATGATTACACATAATAACCATCCACATAACTGAAATTTGCACAACACAAAAGGCCACATGTGAGCATGTCTGATGCTCAGTCAAAGATAACATGCATGATCAACATCTCTATGCCTGCTCTCAGAATAAATAACATGATCATCAATATCCAACATCTCACTCAAGGGCTTGATGGTGCTAGGGTACACCATAGCGGTGCTACCTTCCATACAAGACCCTTGTGAACATCCCTTGTTGTGTAAGGTGTTTAGCCTCCAAGAGATAGTCCCCACTCATAGGTAGGTAGTGGATCCTAGCTGTCTCACAGCCTCACATACCTCCATCCTAAAGGTTCCCTACATCTACTTCCTCGTAACCACTCATCCAAGACTATCTCCTACATTCTTGGAGAGGAATTCACATTGCAACACAAGACCAACTTATGAAAACAATAATGATAAACTAGTTTAGCCACCAAAGTATAGAAGAATAAACATAATAATCATCAATTCCAATAGTAAGGCAAGAAAATAATTCCGGAATTGCAACATCAAATAAAGTAAGAACAAGATTGTAAGATCGTGGCTAAACCTTCAAGGTCAAAATAAAATAAATTTTCTGGCCCACATGGAAATAAATAAATAAATAAGTAATAAAAGAAAATCATAAGTGCACATTACATCACCACATGACTAGCAGCTAGCCACCAACGAGGAAGGAAGGAATAATCATCTAGCTATCACAATAGCTCATCATGTGGTGTGGCCAAGTCACACATCCACATGGCATGGTAGTGTGCACCTCGACATCACCCCGCATCACATCATCACATGGCATGGCTCTACCCTATACCTATCGGTAGGCCGCATGGCAATGTCTAGTACATCCCGCATTGTGTCTTAGCATGGCATGACAATACTCCAAGGGGACAGGGCATGCAATGGACGTATCCCGCATGGAAGTGTATCTGACGGATAAGGCATGCATCGATCACACCCCGCATAGCGATGTTCCTCTCAGGATACCCCCCGTAAGCCAGAGGTATACATGGCTAAGATCTACCCACAAGTCTACCAACACTAGTCAATTGGCAGCTCATGTGAAAAATAACACGCCTCTCATGAAGACAAGGCAAAAGATGCTCCAATAAAATCCATCATTATGCTCAAGAACTGTCATCTATATGCTCAAAATAAAGGATAGGAATTAGGCTGGCACACATGAACCTCATAAATCGATTCATCATAAGGGAAAGTATTGAGTACACCTATAATATAGTTTCATTATATAACTATATTTTTCCTCGAGATAGGGAAGCTAAAGTTACTTCACGTCGACATTACTCATACAATGTTCATACTATTCAAGGAATGGTGACTTCTAATACTACCCCTTCACATACTGACTTATCAACAACCCATGGGTTGGCACTCAGTAAGGGAACAAATATGCAACATCACATAAATAGTATGGTTTCCCATACTCATAAGCAAACATATCTCCCATGGTTGATTACTTCACCATCCCATGGGCACACATAGCAAGTACGAGTTTCTTACAACACACAGGGAATAACACCATTACTGGTTTAGTCACATTTACGGGGAATACTTTTCAATATGTTATCGTCTACTTAAGGGAAGTTTTAATAATGCTTTTCACATGAATCACTAGATAAAGTTTACTCTAGATACACGTTCTGAAATTCTTAACAATTCAAATTTACACAAGGAAATAACATCATTCTGATATCTTTCTCAAATTCCACTAAGCATTTTCATTCACATTACTAACTATGCAATTTTCTTTTCCAAAGCGAAAAACTTTCCTCTTTCAATTAGAAGCCAAAAGAAAACATACAATTTCATATGCGTTATAAAAATTCTTCTTAAATCACTGCATTCTTAATAGTATTTCAAAAACAACAAATCCTATAATTTAGGCAAGAGGAGGAAGAGAGATGGAAAATCAACTATTTCCTACGAATACACAAGATCAACAAGATCACACTATATGCTCAGATATAAGTCTATCATTTTAGTTGCATGGTTTTCATTTCACTATCTTTTAGGAGGGTGCCAAAGCAACCTAACATGACATTTCTAATTATTATTGTTGCAATATAATGTTCTAGTTTTCCGAATCAAGAAATCTAGACAAACAATTTTTCAGTAATACAAGTCCTCTTGAGAACACTCACTATTTGTAATACAATACAACCGTACCTCAAACCTAACATTGAAAATTCAAAATACGACAAGAAGGTAAATGAGGAGCTATCTACTAAATATTACACATTAATGCATACAAATCAACAAGTCTTTCATTTGATCTTTCTAAACACAAAAAGACAATTATCTATATCCAAAGGCAAGTTAAATGGAGCATTACTAAAATAGGTCCTAAATCAAACTGGTTTGAAGAAGCACACAAAACAATCTTTTGAAAAAAAAAACACATTAATACACTCTTGAAGCTACTATAACATGTTCTCTTTTGGTACTTCTTTCACAATAAAACAATTTTCACAAAATCAGCTATGCGCATATTAATGCACCTTACTTAAGATGGAAATTTAATTATATTACTCCTACCAAGCACATGGAGAATCCTTAATGTAAACATACAATTTTCTCTCAATAACCAATATTAACTTTCCAACCAAATCCCTTTCACAATCTAAAAACACATAGCGTTATAAGGCTCACACAAGGGCTCAAGGAGTCACAACCTTTCTCTTGCAAAGAGAAAACTCATATTTAAGGGATAGTTACACATATAACAAGCATTTTAAATTTCTAGAGAGAGAGAGGGGAAAGGGTGATAATCGTTCAATTTACTACATAATAAGCATTTAATATTTGCCATACTAGTACTTCAAGTGGACAACACTAAGATAGATCATAACCATAACAAGCACATTTCGTACTTTTAGATTCAAGACAATACCAACCAACCCAGACGGATTAGTCAAAAGAGTAAAACAATTCAAGAATGAAGGTACATATGACTCTCTTTCAGAATAAGAGGAATCATAGACCAAGACTGCAATAAGTAAATAAAGCACATATAATCATTCCAAAACACCCACATCAAGAAGGTGACAACAAGGTGTGAACACACACATTACACACAAGTAGGCTTTGTTCAACCACACTCACACATCAAGGAGGACAAGCATACAACATAAGGTTGACACACCACAAACCAGCTAAGGGCACAAGCATAACCAGAGATCCTAGTGTTGCAACATGGGCTCTGATACCAAGTGTAATGCCCTGCTAGGAAACCCCGAAGGGTTTAAGCTAAAACACTCAATGGAGTGTAAATATATATATTTTTTAAATAATATATTAATACTAATAAGAGTGTTAATAATAAAACACAACATCAAGATACATTGGAGTTATCTAACGCTTAGATAACACAGCGGAAGACTAAATGAACCTAAGGAGTTTCCCAACATGATTACGTAACCTTACACCTAACTCAACTCGTGACATTTGATCCAATTAAGTTGGATATCTTAATTACGAGTTAATGCTTTAGACATGGATAAAATATGTTTGAAGAATTGACATTTTATAATTTAGGACGTGTTCATCTATTATGATTGAAGATGAGGCTAACATGAGGATATTTACTCAATGTATTTTAAATGTAGGCATCTTAATAATTCTCCCATTAAGGTTTAAATATGGTTAACTTGGCGAGACCATCCATTTTAGATACAATATAACTAATTTATCGAAGTTTTTTTTTTATAGATGGTTAAAATGTAAATAGCCAAAAGAGTTCATCCATTGAAGTTAAAATAATGCTAAGAGATGGAGTTCATTCATTAAGGTGAAAATGTAATATAGCCACATGAGTTCATCCCTTTAATTAAAATATAATTAGTAAGATGATATTCATTCGTTAAGGATTAAAAATGTAAGTAACATAGTGACGATCATTCATTAGGGTTAAAATATAACTAACTTAATGAGTTCACTCACTTTAGTTAAAATAAAGTTAATATGAAGAAATACATTTGCTAAGATTAAGATATAAACAACTAAATGAGTTCTCCCATTTTAGTTCAATTATAGCTATTATGATGAAGTTCATTTATAGAGGTTAAAATGTGGGTAACCAATTGAGTTCATCCAATTATAAAACTAATTTGGTGAGGATTATTTGTTTAGAACAAAACGTAAACAACCAAATAAATTCATCCAATTTAGTGAAATATAGCTAACATGATGATGCTCATTTATTAAGATAATACGGTAAGTAGCTGAATGAGGTTCATCCATTAGATTTCAATTTAGATATTATGATAGTTAAGCCAATATTAGTATTCACATTCGTTCGATTTACCAACTTACTCCACTTACGTTTCACCTTAGATTATTTAAATTATTCTTGTTAAATCAATTTTATAAGACATTTAAATTTAATTGAATTAATATTATTTTAAAAGAAATTAATTATTTATTTTGCCTTATTTTCCTCTTAGGATGCCTCTGACAACGTGACAAGCTCGCAAGCGCGGACGGGGTCCTAGACGTGTGTGCATAACATGCGAAGAGGTAGTGAGGGAGGCATCGGTTCTAGAAGAGAACCTAGGAGCACCTCCCGAACAGCCAAATGAACCTAACCAAGACATCTTAGCAGCAATACAGAATCTTATTGGCATAGTTCAGGAAAGGACCCCAACAGAGAACCCTCAGGTTAGAAGTCATGACTCTGGGAGTCATATATCTATTGATAGAGAATGAAGCAGGAGCCCAGCTCCTATTCCTGTAGAGAGTCAGGATGGAAATGAGCCATAGTCTGTGCATATGCCAAGACCACCTCCAACAGTGGAACTAGTTTATTTTGAGAGAGCTCATCGGGATCCAGGGGATCTTATCAGGGAGGTCATGCGCCTCCAGCCACCATCCTTCGGAGGGTCTACCGACGGGGTAGAGGCCGAGGCATGGCTTTTGAGTCTTGAGAGGTGTTTTGCGTTGCATTCTTACGAGAGCAACCTAAAAGCATGTGTCGCAGTTCATCTACTGAGAGGGTCGACCTCCACTTGGTGGAGACAAGAAGAGTACAAATGCGGATTAGTTCTTGATACTCTCACTTGGGAGATATTCATAGAGAGGTTCCATGAGAGGTATCTATCAGAACACTTCAGCAGCATTGTATAGATGAATTTCACGATCTCCAACAAAAAGGCTTGTTAGTAACCCAGTATGAGAGTAAATTCTTTGAGCTATTGCCTTATGTAGATTATCTAAAGGATGAGAAACTTCTTGTAAACCGCTTCATCAGAGGGTTAAATGCCGGTATAGCCGGGCTTGTTAGGATGTCTGCTCTAGAGAGCCTTCAGGTTGCCATGGAGAAGGCACTGATTGCCGAGGAAATTCAGGTCAGACCACAGGACAATAGGGATCGGTTTCAGAACTGAAATCCCACACCTCAGACTTATGGATTCCAGAAACCACATTGGAAAGGAAACAACCGAAATTCTCAGGGGTTCTCCAAACCCCCTCCTTCACAACAGACACCACAGAACCAGAGGCAGAAGCCTCCACAGTATCAGTAGGGCTCCAAGCCCAAGCAGTGGCAGACTCAGGGATAGAGACATGATCATAGAGCACAGGGGTAGTACACACAGCCGACGAGGACTCAGTAGTCCTCCAGGGGTGGGTACAGCAGATCCAGTAGGACAGGAGGTCAGGATTTCTCTAGGCCTCAGGGCACCCAGTTCTAGGCATGGGGTGCTTGCTTTACATGTGGAGCCATGGGGCATATGGCGAGGGATTGCCCTCAGGGTCAGGCGACAGGGAATCAGTGGATGGCCACTTCAGAGCCGACAGTTGGTGTTATGGGTAGGTCCCATAGAGTATTCAGAGTGGTTGACAACCGCTAGGCTGAGCATCAGGCCACGTTTATCGAATCTACAGGTATGATCAAAGGTAACAATGTATCTATTTTGTTTGATTCAGGAGATACTGACTCCTTTATAGCTCCATTGGTTGTGGAGCATTGCGGGCTAGTGGCAACTAGATAGGGTGTCAGTTGGGAAGTGGAATTAGCTTCAGGGGCTAGAGTGTCAGTGGAATCAGAGGTTAGGGCATGTCAGCTGCAGATTGGCAAGACCACCACTTTAGTAGACTTTAGAGTGACTCCACTTGGATCTTACAGAATCGTACTTGCCATGGATTGGCTTTATGCCCACAGAGCTAAGATGGATTGCCGCCTGAAAAAGATTGAGTGTGAGGATGATCATGGTTCACCCATAGTTATCACTGGGATCCAGAGGCACATGTCTCTTTTTATGATCTCCGTAATGCAGCTTAAGCGGAGCATGCGAAAGGGATGTCAGCTTTTTGCTATCACTATCAGTGATAGAGGAGAAGAGGAAGAAAAAGAAACATCGCTTCATGACCATCTTATCCTTAAGGGATATTCAGATGTATTTCCTTCAGAGTTACCAGGAATGTCGCCCCACACCATTTTTTTTTTATAAATAAAATCAAAACAATAACTCATAAAATAAATACTAGCAAAATAATATACCCAGAAATTAGGCAACACAAGAATGGGAAAGAGGAATATAATTATTTTATTTTAACAAATCTATCAAAGGAATGCAAAGGCTGTAAGCACAAGAGGGAAATCCTCGCAAAATTTTGCCAGCATAACCCCTGTGAATTCAAACTAGAAAACCAAAACATTCATTCCTACACAAAGCAAAGCACAACCAGAAATGGAAGACACAACCAATTTTCATTTATTCATTTTGAAAGACACAAAACTACAGAGAAGAATAAATTTATTAAGCTAATAAATAACCAAAAAATAAATATAGGCAGAAGCTATCCAACCTTGGAAGCTTTCCTGAAAGATCTTGAGGAAGAGCTCATGCAACCAGAAATCCACACCCACCTTCCTTCCAGATTTTTATTCCTCCAACCTGCATAAAAAAAAATGAAGATTTTCCTCTTTTCCAAGGCTGCCGCCTCTTTCCCGTGAACTCCTCCCAAATAAAATTATTTTTTTAAAAATATATATGAAACCTAAACTTTTTTAGGTTTTCTCCCCAAAAATATTTTCCAATAATTAAATATTTAATAAAAGAGCATTTTGTTTTATTTTGTTTTAACTAAATAAAAAATGCTTTTCTCTCCCTCATGTAATTTCTAATTTATGTAAAAAAAAAATATATATATATATCCATTTATATAGTTTGTTATTTATTTCATTATGTGGGGAAAGGATAAAGTAATATTTTATTTGGAAGATCTTGAAAATAAAAGGATAAAGTAATATTTTATTTGGAAGATCTTGGAAATAAAAGGATAAAGAAATATTTTATTTGGAAGATCTTGGAAATAAAAGGATAAAGTAATATTTTATTTGGAAGGTTTTGGAAATAAAAGGATAAAGTAATATTTTATTTGGAAGATTTTGGAAATAAAAGGATAAAGTACTTTTTGTTTTAAAAAGTCCATTTTATTTTTAGTGTTAAATATTATTATTATATTGCTATTAACAAGGGTTAATAAACATATACTATTTAATATTAAGTTTGAAATCTATGATTTATTCAATTCGTTTATTAATATATATATATATATATATATATATTTTAAATGATATTAATATATATATATTAATAATAATTAAGTGAAAATCATGTATTATTAAATTATTAATTGATTATATTTTATTATCGAGGGGTTAATAATTATATAATGATTAATATTGAAGTTGGGAACCTGTTTTAATGAGGAAATACTCCTTTGGGGTTTCCTGGCGGGGCATTACAAATACACAAAGATGGATACTACATATCAGGGTTGGAACCTCGCTATCCACAAAGCGGAAAAGGGGAGGCTAACAGAGGAAGATGGTCCTCCTTATGATATGACTATTTTCAAGAAGTATCTACAATATACATATATCGCTTGCGGCCAGGTTGGAGGAGTTGAAGCTCCTGATGTGGCAAACATAGGACCATTGGTTTTAGCAGCAGATATCCAGAGACATGAGCCTAGAGCTTTTGATTTTGCTTCGTACCTGGTGGACAGACTGCATGAAGGCTTCATGAACTTGAAAGATAGTCCAGACAAGCATTTCAAGCATTATTTGCTGTTAATGCATATTATTTTATTTTATGGGAGATTTAGGGGATTATGGTTAGAGGGATTGAATGTAAATATAGTAGGGAAGAATGGACAGGATCAACCAGTGCAGTTGTGGGTTTCTTTCTGGGATTACAGATATGTGAATTCTCATTACCTCAAATTTGAGGAATTCTTTGTTAAACCAATTTTCTTGCTCTTTGGTGAGCCTCTACAGGGATCATTTTCTGAGGATGTCAAGAAGTTTCTTAGGCCTCACGAGATCAAGAATCCAAAGGTTAATCACAATTGGGGTGATTGGTACTCATGCCAAAACTTCACTTTTGTTCAATGTTACGGATTTGAGGGGTATCCCTATGTGTTACCAAAGCTTGCACCAGACATGATTTCTTTTCTGGAAATTGTAAGGCAATTAAGTGTCTCTAAATCTAAGATCTTTGGAGGTGCACACGAGCAAGCCTTCCTCCCTGATACACTTCATTTCCAAAATTTTAAAGTTGTATCTACCAAAGCATATGAATTTATTGATAGGAAGCTGGTGGATGAATACAACCTGTTCCAGCACATATCTAGAACACATTATGATCCTGAGAGTTACATACATGCAAGCAGGAAGAGGCAGGAGTTGGGAGATTATTTTCATCATGATGATGAATTTGAAGACATGTGTAGAAATAAGGAGGTGGAAGAGCTGTCGGATGTTATGGAGACCTTGGAGAAAAAACTAGAGGAGAGAAGGCAGAGTTTAGAAAACATGAAGGAAGAACCAACTCAAAGTGATTCAGGGGAGAATGAAGTAGTTTCCAAGCTCTGAGCACCTAAGAAAGAAAAGGATCCAGAGGCATAGGATAAGCTAATCATTGCACTGAATGCAGAAATAGATGAAAGAATGACATATCATGTTTTGTTTGTATCAAATGATCAATTTATAAAGTATAAGGAGTTCAGATCATTCCTGTACCATTTCAAGGGTAAGAAATTAAGGGAAGTAGTGCCAAATATTACCCCTGAGAATGAGGCATAAATGAAGACGAGGTTGAAGAAATATATCAACATGGAAGTTGAGACCATGACCTCACAAAAGGGGAGGCAACTACTAGTAGAGGCTGGAATAACTAGGTTTCCAAGTTGGGACTTGAGTGCCTCATTTATCTTTGATTCTTTGCTACACTCAGACAATAAGAATATGAAATTGAATATCCAAGGAGTAAAAGATATTTTTATTGGATCAAGTTACGATCCCAATGAGAAAGAAATGTTGTTGTGGGCCTTATACCCTCCAAATAAAAGGCCAAAAATTATAGATGTGGATAAAGCCTTTGGTCACGTGATGACCCAAAAAGTTGGAGAGGTAGACCCTATGGTCATGACCAACATAGTTAATAATATTTCAAAATTCAACAAGGTCCAGATGAAACATGAGATAGAAGAGAAGAATAAATATAAGGCCTTATATGAAGAAACCCTTAAAAGGAGTGGGCATCCAATCCCTCAAATTATTGATTTAGGAGGTCAATGGAAGAAGAAATTTGAAAAATTAGCTTATGAGCATACTAAGTTGAAGAGGGAGATGAAGAGCATCAGGGTTGACACTGGTTGTGTTTTACTGAGTAAGAGATATGAAAATATGGAGAAGGCATTGGATGAGTTCTAGGGTGTATATCAGATGAACATGGACAATATAGTTTCACACACCAGAATTTGAGATAGACTCAACCTACTGTTACAAGATGCATCGACTAGAGAAAAGGTAAAAAGGAAGGTTCAGAGTCTACTTGTCACACATGAGGAAGCTACAAAGGAATTGAAGTCTAAATTTCATGAATGCCAGCAAATTGTTGAACGTGGGGTTCCCTATTTGATATGAATGACACTGCCGACCAGTTCAAGAACTTTTACATGATCGAGAATGCAGCTAGGGATGCGACCTTCAATGCTACAATCTACAAGGATGCGAGCTATTTGCGGCATATTCATAAATATGGACATCGGCTGGATCAAAAGTCTTAGTTCTTTGTTTTAGTTTTTGTAATGTAATTAATAATTTGGTTAGGCTGTTTAGTTACTGTTCAGTTAGTTGTTAGGATAATAGAAGGGTGTGTCCTTCCATTCGTATACCTTAGCATATATATTTATAATAAGTCATTTTGTATGAAAAGGCATCAAGGACTCAGAAAACACATATTGCCTGGCAGGACTGCAAGTTATATGTATTAGGGAAGTCTATGGAACAAAGGGTTATCTTTTTATGCAAAACAGACTGTAATGGATTATTTTTCAGGTGTAGCTTGTTTATGCAATCATCTCTTAAGGATTAATATATGAAGGTTCATTGTTTCTTTTCCTAAGTATTGTGTATACTTTTCTATTGATGAGTTATTTTGTCCTCTTGATAAATCTGTTATACGATTTACTATGATGTGCCATCACATGCTATTACATTAAATGTGAGATTGGGTTCTTCATTATTGTGTAACACATACTAAAACCTTCATAGTTGATAATTAATATTATCTTAGGAGTTGATAGGATTTTCTATCCACAAAGTGTCATAAATACCCCTAGATAGAGGCATTGGTCTTCTATTTATCTTTTAAGGTTTTGGTTGGTCATGCATTCAAGCTCCCTAATAGAGAAACATTCTTCCTGAATTCTATATGAACTGATCTTTACATATTTCTTTTAAGTCCTGAAAGCATTATTATTCTTAATATACTATTATAATCATTTTTATTTCTTTCCAAAGGCAATTTACTTAAAGCACTTAATAAAGCATAAATTGCAGAACAAGAGATTGCCAGTTTTTGTAATTTACTGAAAAAATTAAATCCACTTTAAACAATCTCTTTTGTGCTTGAGAGGAAGAGGTATACCCACCTAGGTTTAGTGGAGCCTTAAGTGCAGAGGGATTTGGTCTTTGACCATCCCTATTCATTGGCCAAGGCTTGTTGGATTAGTTGAGGATTTGGCAAACCCTTAAGTTTTCCAATCCGTGGTTTTGGGAACCAACAGATTGGCGACTCTGCTGGGGAGTTATAATAAAAGTTTTTAGAATCTTTGGTAATTTGTTTTAGACTCTACTAGGGGAAGGAACCCAGAATATTTATAAAATTATTATTCATCTTAGGAGGTGGCGACTCTACTCTTAATATATGAGTAATAATTGGTATGTTGAGAAAGTAAGGGAAACTCCTAGAAATTTGTCATTAAGATTTATGCAGGGGAGGAGATCTCTGCACAAAGGACATGAAGATCTTGTTTATTTGAGCCCCAAGAAAAGGAACAAAGGGAAAAAATCAAACATGGCATTTGAAGGATATAAGAGATTTCCTAGTAGGGAGGAATATTCTTTGTCTACTGGCAAATCTGAGAATAGAGAGGATAATCCTTTTTATAAAATAAATCCAAAGGATAATAGACATAGCCATGATGAGATCACTAATGCTGAGGAACAAGAAGAAAAATAGTGGGATGATCTTATTCTTAAGATGGATGATATGAGTGCCGATGATGCCAAGATGGTGAGGGCACTTAAAAGGCAACCAGATTGGGTATTACAAAAGCTGAGAATAGAGAGAAATAATATTTCAAGTGCCAAGACAAACAAAATAGGAGAAGAGAGAGGTGAAACAAGTAGACAAGTAGTTCCAAAATATAGTCCCCCTCATATGAGGAGAATGGACCAGCCTTTTGTAACCTATGACAACCCATTGGTGAGTGAGAATAGAAGATGGAGGGATGTGCATAGGGATCAAAATTAAGAGAGGCTAGAGGTTGGAAGAAGGAATGGAGATGGGGAAAATTATGGGAACCGGATTAACACAAATAGGGGCAACCATATTGGAAATAATGGGTGTGGAAGCAATCTAAATAATGGACAAAATAGAGTTAACAATGGCAATCATGGAAGTGGAAATGGTGGAAGTAGGAATAATGGTAACAATAATGGCGGTGGGAATAATGGTAATAATAGAAATTATGGCATCAATGGTGGATTCAATAGAGGAATTATGAACAATCAAAGAAACCATCATGGTGGCAGGCAACCCTTGATCATTGAAAGATAAAGACAATTGGATTTCACTAGCCTTGTTGGTTACCCAAATCAGATTACTAATGATTTGAGATTAGAAATCCCAAAATTTTCAGGAAATGGAGTTGATTTGGCAGAGCAACATGTTATTAATGTAAAAAATATCATTGAAGAATTTGAGATTCCTCATGAAGATGTATTCATGAAGTTGTTGGTCCAGTCTTTGATAGAGGATGCAGGGGAATGGTATAGAAGCCTTCATGACGAATGTATTTGCAGCTGGCAGGAATTTGTAATGTTATTCTTGGAAGAATTTGGAGATCACAATGATCCTTCATTTGCATCCCATGAATTAACAAGCATAAGGAACAATAAAAATGAATTAGTTGCTGAATTCAATAAAAGATTTAATAAAGTATTAAATAGAATACCCAAAGATGTTAGACCAGTTGATTCATTTTTGATTAACTTTTATTTGAGTGCTTTTGATAGAAAAACTCATGATGAGATTTTTTCTCATAGACCTAGCAATTTACAATAAGCATTCAAAATAGCTACTACTATTGAAAATAATAGGAAGGTGGCTGGGAAGGTTGTTAAGAGAGATGATCCAAAGTTGTACAACTCCAGGGTTCTTGGGAAAGATGATCTTACTTGAACCTTGGACATTCTCAAGGACTTAAAGGGTAAGCAAAATCAAAATGAAAAGCCACCATACAAGAACAATAAGCAAATAAGTTACAAAAGGCTGAGGTTGCATGACATGCCATATAACACAAATTGGAAAGATGGAAAACTAGTAAAAGCAAATACCAACAAAGAGACTCCTGACCCACTAAAGAAAGCTACAAACTTTGTAGATGAGTATCCATGGTGTGATGTATGTAATCTGCCTTATGCTACAGAATAATGCATGATTGGCTAGGGCTTGCTAAAGAGGAAGATAAAAATGAGGATTATGAACCAACTATGAATGCCCTGTCATCTGATCCATATTGGGAAAGGAATGAGGATTTATTTGAAGAAGAAGAATATTTTGATGTGAATCAAAGAAGAGAAAATTTGCAATATGGTATACAACAGGTTTTTTCCAACGATGATAAAGATATCCCTACCTTGAGAAAATTGTTTCAAGAGGAAGTAGTGCTTTCTTTGAGAAATCTGACTGGAGAGGAGAAGAAAGCTTTCACTATTGTAGTTGTAGAGAAAGTAAAAAGTAATTACCAGCTAAGGAATAGGAATGTAACTAATGAGCAGGGAAAGCTAGTAGGCATCTTCGCCAAGGTCACAAAATCAGGTGGAACCAATAGTAACACGGCCAAGGGCAAGGATGCAGGTGCCAAGAGAGGGGCAGAACCAGAAAAAACTAAACAAATTGAAATGCCAAAATTGGTCAAACCAGTCAAGAGGAAATAGATCAGTAAACCTTCTTCAAACTGTGGAACTTTCATGTCTCAAGCGTTGTCTCAGGTAAAAGTTTCGATGCCTTTGCTATAAGTAATGAAATTTCCAGAATATAAGGATGAGACCCTGAAGATTATATCAAATGTTGGTGATACAAGCAAGGATGTTTCTAGATTGAAAGAGGATCCTCCAGTAATCTGCTTAGGCATGTCTATCACAAAAAGTCTCACACAGGTTGATCCATTCTATTTGACATTGTTAATTAACAATAAAATGGTCAGGAACTGTATGATAGATTCAGGGGCAACAGCGAACATCATGCCTAAAGATGTCATGAGAGAGTTCGGGATGCATGTTGACACACCTTATAGTAAGTGTTATGCCATGGACAATAGGTCTGTACCTATGGTGGGTATTATGAAAGATGTGGAGTTCAGGTTTCCAACTTGCCCGGATACCACATATAAAACTGACATCACTGTGGTACAAGTTCCTGCAAACTATGGAATGTTGTTGTCCAGGCAATGGTCAAATTTGGTAGGTGGTCATGTTCAGCTCGATCTATCCTATGCTACCATTCCAGTCAAAGGGACAATGGTGAGGATAAATAGAGAGCCAAGATCCCCATATCTCATAGAAGAGGTTGATCCTAATGAAGTAACTTACTTTTTCCATTCAGATATGAACAACTTTTAGGTAAGTATTTCTAAACCTCTAGAGATCAGTAAAGTTACACAGAAATTTATACAAAATGAAAACTTAATTTGGAAATTATACTTTGATGGTGCCTGTAGTAAGGAAGGAAATGGAGCAAGAGTTGTACTTATTTCACCTAATGATTTTTTTTTTAAATACTCTTTCTTGTTAACCTTTGAATGTACTAATAATGTTGCCAAATATGAGGCCCTCTTATTAGGTCTTAAACTAGCAAATAAGCATGGTATCAAGTTATTAATGGTTTATGGTGATTCAAAATTAGCCATTTCACAAGTTAGAGGCAAATTTGCTGCAAAAAATGAAAAATTAAGAAACTACAGGAATGAAGTTTGGGATCACATTGAATTACACCTTCTCCATCAATTGGACTAAGAGATCCAACAATATTTGGGCATACTTCATGGCGAACTTGGCTATAAAGCATAATGACATCCCTTTGGATGACATTACCCAAGTGGAGATTAAGAACAAACCGCCAGTACCTGATAATGTAAAAAGTTGGCAAGTTTTTGATGATGACAGGGATTTACTAAAATTTTTATTTTGTGAAGATCAATATGAGCACTAGTGGATTAATTGGAATGGACTTGTGGAGGACAAAGATGACAAAGCAACTGTACTTGGCCAGGAAGTATTGCAACTAAAAACTAATAAAATCCCAAAAGGATTGATAGAACTTGAAAGGATGTTTGATGATAAAGATATAATGAATTTCAGGCCTAATTCGAGAGCATGTGAGGAGGTCGAAAAGGTAAACTTGGGAAGTGAAAGCAACCCAAGAGAAGTATATATTGGAAAGAAGCTCACACCAAAAATCAGAATAGAATTGATTAATCTATTGAGGAAGTATAGGCATGTTTTCGCTTGGTCATATGATGACCTTAAAGCATACAAAGAAGATTTGTTCCAGCATGAGATACCTTTGAAACTTGATACAAAACCTTTCAGACAAAAGCAAAGGCCTATAAATCATACCTTGGTGCCTAAGATGAAGGAGGAGTTAATGAAAATGAGAAATGCAGGGCTTATAGAGCCTATAAGGCACTCAACATGGGTATCAAATTTAGTACTAGTGAGAAAGAAAAATGGTGATATTAGGCTATGTGTAGATTTCAAAAATCTAAATGTTTCATCTTTGAAAGATAACTATGATTTGCCTAACATGGAAGCTTTGTTGCAGAAGGTCACATGGAATGAGTTGTTATCTATGATGGATGTCTTCTCAAGTTATAATCAAGTCAAAGTTAGGGAAGCAGAAATGTTCAAAACTGCTTTCACTACACCTTGGGGTACTTAAGTTTATGCTAGGATGCCTTTTGGACTGACAAATGTAGGAGCTACATTTCAGAGAGCTATGGATGTGGCATTTGAGGGAATGATTGATTATATCTTAGTAGTATATCAGGATGATATGACTGCATACTCTAAAAAGGCAAAAAATCATTGTGATGATCTGAAATTTTTTTTTATTAGAGCACTAGAATATGGCATATCTTTGAATCCTAAAAAATGTCATTTCAGGGTTACTGAAGGAAAATAATTAGGTCATATTGTCTCAAAAGATGGAGTTAGAATTGATCCAGAAAGGATTGCTGCTATTGATAAAATTCAAATTCCAAAAACTGTTAAAGCAATCCAGTCTTTCTTCGATCAAATTAACTTTGTGAGAAGGTTTGTTTCAAATTTCTCTAAAATCATAAAGCCTATTGCTAAAATGTTGAAAAGGGGTGCTGAAATAAAGTGGAATAATGAAGCTCTTAAAGCTTTTGTAAATATCAAAAGAGCCATCAAGGAAGCCCCTATTTTAAAATCACCTGATTTCTCTAAACCCTTTCAAGTATTTCCATTCGCCTTATTCCATACTATTGCTGCTGTCATGTTACAAAAGAATGATGAGGGTCATGAATAGCCAATGACATTTTTCAGTAAAGCATTACAAGCAGCATAATTGAATTATGATTTGAATGAAAAATAGGCTTATGCTCTTGCGAAAGCTATGAAATCTTTTAGACCCTACTTAGTTGGTGCCACTGTTATTGCCTATGTACCAAATGTTGTTGTTAAAGACATTTTTAGACAAACAAAAACTACAAGGAGAAGATGCAAATGGATAAACTAGATCCAAGAGTTCAATATTGATCTACAAATCACAAAATTGGTAAGAGGTCAAGGTCTAGTGAAGTTGATGGCAAAATCCAATCTTGTGAGGCCCTACCCCGACCCATCCTAGCAGTTTAGTGATTTTCATGTTGGAACTATTATGGATGCTTTATTTTTATGCATTATGGATATAGAACTTTATATGATCACAGGAATTTGATAACATTGATATATTGATGCTTCATTTCTATGCTTTGTGGATATAGAATTTTATATGATTCTAGAATAGGATAACATTGAGATGATGTATGTCATTATTTGATTTGCAAGACAGTATTATGATGCTAGAAATATGGTTGCATATCTTATGAATGGATTAAATTATGAGGATTATGATGAATTGCTTATGTGAATTGCTTTGATATGTGGTAAATTGTATTGTATAATGTCAATTCTATGTAAGTGATTAAATTGTATTCTTAATTATGTGTTTAATATTATATGAGGCTATTGGAATGTACTAATGTTTAAATTGAGATGCGCAGGAAATTATCCATGTGACCATGGAAATATTATGGAGAATCAAACCTAGGCCTATGTACGTTCATAAAATCAGGGGTTGTCTATTTGGAGAGACAACACCTCGTATGTATCGTATTTTATTCGTAAATGTAAAATGTTTGCATGAGTGTAAATTGTATTTATTAAATTGTTTAAATCATCAAAGGACAATTGCCATGTGTGTAATTGTGATGTGGAATTATTTTGTAGTGTCACTTGACACACATGTTGTATGTTGTGTTGGCAATTGTCATGTCACCTTTTTGAGAGATTTATTTTTATTTAATTGTTATATTTCCTAATTATCCTTGAAGGTTCCAAGAAATCTAGGATAGTGATCCATAAGGAGGGTCAACTTAGAGTTGAGCCGCAGGTTAACTTTAGGTGGACTTTCAAAGGGTTAAATCAACTCCTAGAGTCAGTTTTGGGACATTTTTATTGGGCCTCATGGGGTACCTATGGGAAAGGGCCAAATTTGGCCATGTGTCTTTCCCCTAGGGCTTGTTTAACCACCCAAAAAAGTGGGTTTTCCTAGATGGTCGAATTTCATCTTTAGGAGTGCCATCCTTGGTTAGATAACCTTCTTGGTAGGTGTTATTCCTCTTCCCCATTTCATTCCTCTTCTTGAGGTGCCTTGGTTAGGGAGTGTGTAAGACCTAGGGAAGACCAACCAATGGGAGTCCCTCACTCTATCCAAGAGGTTGGAAGAAGTGAGAGAAGCCTTCTTAGGCTAGAGGTTTAGACTTAGTGAGTTAATGACCCACTCTCCTTCTTTGAAGATTTTAAACAATTTTGGAGGAAAAAAACTAGTTTGAGAATAGGAATTTTGGCCAAGTGTTGCAGAAAAGATTGTGGATTGGGCTGCTCTTCTCCAAGCTATCCCTAGAAAATCCCTTGGCAGATTCAAGGTTGGTGTTTTTTCTTGTTTATTTGGAATCTGTTTGTAGAGATGCTTGAATGTAAATATTGTATCTTTCTTTGTATTGTATTTGTGAAAGTTTTTATGTGGTTCTTTTCTTTTTTCTTTGGTTATGCATTTTATTGTGTTTTGGGAGTATCCAAGGCCATCTTACCCTTGGGAGGGAAAAATGGTCTTGGGGGTGGAAGGAGTTTGACAGCCTTAGGGTGAGAGGCTCTCATCATGAGAGTGATCTCAAGGGTTTGTCCATGTGACCCTTGCTATATAGTTTTGTTTATGCATTCGGGGCTCATAAGGGGAGAAAATATGACAGGTATGCCTTTGGGGGTCATAAGGATTTGGGGGTTAAGATGATTTTTTTGTTATGTTCTTGGATGCAATGAGTTGGCTATGAGTTACTATCTAGTAGATCTCCTCAGAGGTACTTGGTCCACTTCCACCCTAGTAAAACATCACATTATGTGATGAAGTTTCAGCTTTGGGATGGGAATGTGTTTGTTGTGTTTTTCCCCTTGCTTGTTCATATTTGCTTGAGTGTAACCCATTTAGGACTTGGTTCTCCAAGCTTGGGGGTGGCTTCTAGTAAACCTAGGCTGGGAGGTGAGAACCCCATGGTCACAACCTTAAATTTTTGAATGCAGGTTGCTTAGAAAAGAAAGCCAGGAGTTGCAGAAAGAAAGAAAAAGAATGTAATATGGTAATTTGTTAAAATGGAAAGAGTAGGAAATGTAATATTATATTTGAGTTTCAGAAATGTAAGTGAGGAGATTTATATCATATTTATTTTTGTATGAAGAAACACATTATTTTATTTAAGTCCTCACTAATAGGAATGAGAGACCAGTTGGGGTAATTACCCTCATTGTAAAAGTTGACTATTGTTTTTAAAAATATTTTTATGAGAAAAGTGTTTGTGAATGAAAGGCTGTAATGTTAATGTTGTTTCTTTTCTCCGAAATCTGTTATTATTTATCTCTGCAATTTATATAAAATAAAAGATGCAGAAAAAGAAATGAAAATGTTTTAAGTATTTTCCTGTAATATTTAAATGTTGTTGTTTACTGTCATTTTACTTTACTTAGAACAAAAAAAAATAAAATAGAAAGCTAAAGTAGATAAATTTAATCTCTTCCTATAAATGACTTTATGACATAGAAAGTAAATTAGAAATGCATTTATCCCAGAATGTAATAGATATATGCATTCCTTACATTTATAAACGAAGAAAAATAATAATAAAACCTATTTAAAGCTTTTAGCTTGCTGCTATCTTTTACTGTCATAGATTCTGTTTTATTATTGTATTAAAGTAAAAAAAATAAAAAAAAATAACAGAAAACTACATTTCCATTCACCAGTTGCTATTTTCCAGTCTTATACTTTGAATTCATGCATTCTTAATGAAAAAATATATATATATACTCTGCAAATTTTACCTCTTAAAAGTAAAGAGTAAACTAGAACATAAGAAAATATGCATATAGGGCAAGCTGGGAAAACTTAAAAAAAAAGATTTCTAAACCTTAGAGACTTATATATATATATATATAAATATATATATATATATATATATATATATTTAAAACCTATTTATACAACCCTATATATATGAATATATATATATATATATGCATTTATTTATATTTAAAAAAAAAAAAAAGGGGGGGGGAAGGGGGTGCTTCGGCCCTTGCGGGGAGACCCGAAGGGTGGCCTACCCACGCAGTGGGCTGCAACCCATAGAGGAAGTGACTCGGCCGTTCCCTGTGGGTGACGTCCCACTGCGGCGACCGCGACCGCACTGTGGGACACAACCCATAGGGGTAATGGGTTCGACCGTTCCCTGTGGGTGGCATCCCACACTGGCGGCAATAGCCGCACTGTGGGCCATGACCTGCAGGGCTCGGCTATGGCTGACCCCTATGGGGAGCCCCCCGATACCGCCTCCACCCACTTCAAACTACCCCCTCTATAGCTTCCCTTCGGGTGGCTCTGCCGCCTTGCCTCCATTCGGCCGCTGCCTCCATGGCCACCACCTCACGACCACTCGAACCCTGCAAAACACACAAGACACACACAGACAAAAAAAAATAAAAAAATAATAAACCCTAACCCAATTCTGGGTTAGGGTAAAAGCAATAAAGAAGGAAAGAATTCTTGTTGTTAAAAATGCAGCCCTAATCCAATTTCGGGTTAGGGTTAGCATTTGAATAATAAAGGAAAATTATAATTTACAACCCTAGCCCATATTTGGGTTAGGGTTAGCAAATAATATTAAAAAAAAAGGGAGAAAGATTATTAAGTTGATTTTAAATAAAATATAGGAGAAAATAATTACTCAACCCTAATTAGGGTTTGAGATTTAAAATATTAATTAAAATAAGAAGAGGGGGAAATACTTTTTAAATTTTGAAAAAGATTCCCCCATTTAATTTTAGCTATATGTGTTATTAATTTAAAACTCCTTATTTGATTTGGGAGAAAATTAATTTTAATATAGTTTATTTTATAGAATTTAAAATGGAGATTAATGTTATATGGTCATATTAATCGCATAATTGATTTAATTTATTTAACTAGGGAGACTATATAGTCATTTTTATATATTCAATTAAATATGGACATTAAATTAAATTTAATTTGGGGGAAAATTGTAAATGAAAATTATTAATTATTTTATATGAACTTTTAGCCTACAAGGCCAATTTTGGCCAAATGATTTAATAGTCAAAAATTGAAGGTTTAGGGGAAATTAAAATTGGCTATAGTATAAATTAGATTTATTTGGCAAATAACATTATTGAATTTGAAACCTTATTAGTTAAATTTAAATAATGAAATTTGCATGCGCTCGATTAATTAAATTTTTAATTTAAGATATCCTCGTCATCATTCTATTAGCCCGGGAAAATTTAAATGCATTTGAGATATCTAAATATCCCTGGACTTTAATTAGCGGCAAATTAATTAGGTTGTTTTAGCTAATTAAATTATGATGATCCTCTTAGGAAATAAATTAATCTTCTCTAACTGTTGTCGCCCTATTGATTGAATTAATTATTCCAATCCTAGTAAACAATACTATCTACATCTTAGTTAAGGCAAAACTTAATTGAACGTAGATATTTTAACAAGTTTATATTGTTCAAAAAAAATTTATTGTTTTGTTTTTACCCAAAAGTTTGGGCATGACATTTTGGTATCAGAGCGAGGTTTCCAACACTAGGAACCTTTCTCCATTACGTTTCACTTTAATTATTTAATTTATTAAATTTTTCCTCAAAAATTATTTAATTATTTTATTTTATTTTCTCATAAGGATGCCTCTAACTACGCGACAAGCTCGCAAGCGCGGAAGGGGTCCTAGACATACGCGTATGGCACGTGAAGATGTTGATAGGGAGGAACTGATTCTGGAAGGGAACCCAGAGGCCCCTCCCGAACCACCAGTTGACCCAAACCAAGACATCTTATTAGCACTTCAGACCCAAATTGGGATAGTGCAGGATAGGCTTCCAGCAGTTGACCGTCATGCAGAAAACCAGAACTCAAGGAGTCTTAGATCAGCAGATAGGGAATGGAGAAGGAGTCCACCTCCTAATTCCTTAGAGGTCTAGGCTGAGTATGAGCCTGAGTCCGTTCATCTACCTGGACCACCTCTAGTAGCAGCACCTGTTTATATTGAGAGGACACGTCGGGAACCAGGAGATCTAATCAGAGAGGTTTTGCACCTCCAGTGGCCATCTTTTGGGGGATCTACCGATGGGGTAGAAGATGAGGCTTGGCTGTTGAGCCTAGATCAGTGCTTCGCATTGCGTTCTTACGAAAGCAATCTAAAGGCATGAGTTGCAGTCCACCTTTTGAGAGTGTCGACCTCCACATGGTGGATACAGGAGGAATACAAGTGTGGTCTAGCTGCAGACACCCTCACATGGGAGATCTTCATAGAGAGGTTTAGGGAGAGATACCTGTCAGAGCACTTCAGGTAGCGTAGAATAGATGAGTTCCATGACCTCCAGCAGAAGGGTCTCTCAGTGACCCAGTATGAGAGCAAGTTCATTGAGCTCCTACCTTATGTAGACTACCTGAAGGACGAGAAGCTTCTCGTCAACCATTTTATCAAGGGACTTAATGCTAGGATAGCAAGACTGGTGAGGATGGCCACTCCAAGGAGCCTTTAGGTTACCGTGGAGAACGCCTTGATAGCCAAGGAGATTTAGGTCAGGCCACAGGACACGAGGGATCGATTTTAGAACCAAAACCTGACACCCCAGTCTTTTGGGTTTTAGAAACCCCATTGGAAAGGGAACCACAGAAATGCATCGGGGTCCTATAGACCCCCTCCTCCATAGCAGTCATAGTAGAGTCAAAGGTAGAGGCCCCCTTAGGGACAACAGGGCTCCAAGCTGAAGTAGTGGCATTCACAAGGTCCTAAGCACGACCAGAGAGCACAAGGTACATACACACCTCCGACATGGACTCAACAGTCCTCCAGAGGTGGGTACAGTGGTTCAAGTAGGATAGGTGGGCAACCTTTCTCTAGGCCTTAGGGCGCACAATTACAGGCATGTGGTGCTTGTTTTACATGTGGAGCCATGGGGCACATGGCAAGAGAGTGTCTATAGGGTCAGATGGCAAGTAGTCAGAGGATGGCAGCATCAGAGCCTACAGTTGGAGATATGGGCAAGTCCCATAGGGTTTTCGAAGTGGTTGACAACCGCTAGGCAGAGCACTAGGCCACAGTCATTGAGGCTGCAGGTATGATCAGAGGTATCGATATTTCTATATTATTTGACTCAGGAGCTACTGACTCCTTTATATCTCCATTGGTTATGGAGCATTGTAGGCTAGTGGCAATTAGGCAAGGTGTCAGTTGGGAAGTGGAGTTAGCATCGAGGGCTAGAGTGTCAATGGATTCAGAGGTTAGGGGATGTCCACTCCAGATTGGTAATACCACCACCCTAGTAGACCTTAGAGTTACACCACTCGAATCTTATGGCATCATACTTGGCATGGATTGGCTTTACGCCCACAGAGCCAAGATGGATTGTCATCTAAAAAAGATCAAGTGTGAGGATGATCATGGTGCTCCCATAGTAATCACTGGGATTCAGAGGCCCGTGTCTCTTCATATGATTTCCACTATGCATCTTAAGTGGAGCATGCGAAAGGGATGCCAATTGTTTGCTATCACCATCAATGATAGAGAGGAAGAAAATGAGGAGCCTTCCCTAGATGATCATCCCATCCTTGAGGCATTTGCAGATGTGTTTCCAGTCGAGCTACCCGGTATGCCACCTAGTAGAGAGATTGACTTCCACATAGATCTAGTACCAAGAGCTGAGCTAGTTTTGAAAGCACCCTATAGGATGACTACACATGAGCTTAATGAGCTCAAGATGTAGCTAGAGGAACTCTTAGAGAAGGGTCACATTCATCCTAGCATCTCCCCTTGGGGCACACCAGTAATCTTCATAAAGAAGGATGGGTCCCTTTGGTTATGCATGGATTATAGGCAACTGAACAAAGTAACCATCAAGAACCATTATCCCTTTCCTAGGATAGATGATTTGTTTGATTAGCTTCAGGGAGCTAAAGTGTTTTCCAAAATAGATCTGAAGTCAGGGTATTATCAATTGAGGATTGTGGAGAGCAATATCCACAAGACCACATTTTGTACCAGATATGGCCACTATGAGTTCACTATGGTCCCATTCGGTCTTACGAATGCTCCAGCTATATTCATGAGTCTCATGAATGGGGTATTCCACACTTTCCTCGATTGATTTGTGATTGTGTTCCTCGATGACATATTGATATATTCTCAGAATAAGGAGCATGAGGAGCATTTGAGGTAGGTTCTGCAGTGTTTGAGGGACAACTAGTTGTTTGGTAGTTTGTCAAAGTGTGCTTTCTTTAGATCAGAGGTCAAGTACCTTGGGCATGTTATATCCGGTGATGGGATCTCAATTGACCCATCAAAGATCATAGGTATTATGGATTGGCCAGCGCCAACCAGTGTGATAGAGGTCAGGAGCTTCATGGGTTTAGTGGGATACTACAGACGCTTTGTTGAGGGATTTTCCAGAGTTGCACACCCCATTACATCCCTCCAGTGAAAGGGAAAGAAATTAAAATGGACTGAGAGGTGTGAGAGGGTTTTTCAGGATCTGAAAAGGGCACTCACTAGTGCACCTATCCTCATTGTGCCAGACCCCATGGCTGATTTCATGGTATGCACAGATGCTTCTTTGGATGGATTAGGAGCAGTCCTTATGTAGGAGGGTCAAGTAATAACTTATGAGTCTAGGAAGCTTAAGACTCATGAGCTTAACTACCCTACACATGACCTAGAGCTTGTAGCAGTAGTACATGTACTTGTGAGGTGGAGACACTGCCTTTTGGGTCATCACTTCAAGCTTCATTCAGACCATCAGAGTTTGCAGAACATCTTCACCTAGCCTAATCTTAATGCCCGTCAGAGAAGATGGATGGAATTCCTATGCGAGTATGATTTTTATGTCCACTACATCAAGGGGAAAGAGAACGTAGTTGTAGATGCCTTGAGTAGGAGATGACATGAGGTATACTCCATATCTATGAGCACAGATTTGAGAGACTGTATATTGCAGTGGTTGCCAGAGGATGGATGGTACCTAGAGGTTTGTCAGAGGAATCAATCTCACGAGACCCTAGAGGGGAAGTATGTGGATTACTCTTTAGATTCTGATGGACTATTATGCCATAGAGGGCACATCTATGTACCTTCTCCCGGGGGATTGTGAGAGTTCATTGTCATGGAGGCTCATAGAGCTCCTTATGCAGTGCATCCCGGGGTTAAGAAGATGCATGCAGACTTGAGGCAGTTCTATCATTGGCCAAGTATGCAGCAGCTTATTGCCGAGATAGTAGCTCGATGCCTTGAGTGTCAGAGAGTCAAGGTGGAGCACTACCATCCAGGTGGGTTGTTGTAGTCTCATGCTATACCAGAGTGGAAGTGGGATATTATATCTATGGATTTCATCATTGGTCTTCCCATGTCATCTCATCACCATGATGCTATCTTGGTGACAGTTGACAAGTTGACCAAAGTGGCGCACTTCTCACCAATCCGGACTACATTCACAGCACCAGCAGTGACACATGTGTTCTTGTGAGACATTGTCAAGCTTCATGTTGTTCCTCGCAAGATTATTTTTGACAGGGATTCCCTTTTCACTTTTTCCTTTTGGAAGGCATTACAGGAAGCAATGGGCACCAAGCTCAACTTCAACACAACCTATCATCTAGAAATGGATAGATAGATAGAGCGAGTTAACCAGGTGTTAAAGGATATGCTCCGCATGTACGTCATGGATCATCATACCAGATGGGAGGAGTACCTCCATTTGGTAGAGTTTGCCTATAATAATAGGCATCACACTTCTTTGGGGATGCCACCTTTTCAGGCTTTGTATGGCAGACCTTGTAGGACACCTTTGAGTTGGGACTGTATTGAGGATAGAGTGGCCATAGGACCAGAGATGGTTTGTGATATGGAGCAGAAGGTAATTTTGATTAGACAGTGCCTTAGAGAGGCACAGGATAGGCAAAAGAAGTATGTAGATGCAAAGAGGATAGGCCGGAGTTACATGGTTGGGGATAGAGTTTTTCTAAGAGTGCGGCCGCATAAGAGTCCAATCCATTATGGAAAGGGTTCTAAGATCGCACCTCACTTTGTCAAACCTTTTGAGATCCTTGAGAGGACAAAACCAGTTGCTTATGGCCTAGCTTTGCCACCTAGCCTGTCAGGCATCCATGATGTGTTTCATGTATCAGTTTTGAGGAAGTATATCTATGATGAGTCTCATATTTTAGATTGGGATGCCTTGCAGGTGGAGTTAGTAGACAACTAGCTTTGGAGCCCATTCACATTTTGGCTCACCGGACATTGGCCTTTTGAGGTCGAGAGTTGGACCAGGTTAGGGTCTAGTGGGATTTCTATGATGAGGTTACAACTTGATGGGAGGATGCAACACATATGAGATCACAGTACCCTCATCTTTTTGATGAACTCCAGGAGGAAGTTCATGCCTAGAGGGGGAGGGTGTGAGGCCCTACCTTGACCCATCCTAGCAGTTCAATGATTTTCATGTTGGAACTATTATGGATGCTTTATTTTTATGCATTATGGATATAGAACTTTATATGATCATAGGAATTTGATAACATTGATATATTGATGCTTCATTTCTATGTTTTGTGGATATAGAATTTTATATGATTCTAGAATAGGATAACATTGAGATGATGTATGTCATTATTTGATTTGCAGGACTTTATTATGATGCTAGAAATATGGTTGCATATCTTATGAATGGATTAAATTATGAGGATTATGATGAATTGCTTATGTGAATTGCTTTGATATGTGGTAAATTGTATTGTATAATATCAATTCTATGCAGAGTGATTGAATTGTATTCTTAATTACGTGTTTAATATTATATGAGGCTATTGGAAAGTACTAATGTTTAAATTGAGATGCGCAGGAAATTATCCATGTGACCATGGAAATATTATGGAGAATCAAGCCTAGGCCTATGTACGTTCGTAAAACTAGGGGTTGTCTATTTGGAGAGACAACACCCCATATGTATCGTATTTTATTCGTAAACGTAAAATGTTTGCATGAGTGTAAATTGTATTTATTAAATTGTTTAAATCATTCAAGGGACAATTGCCATGTGTGTAATTGTGATGTGGAATTATTTTGTAGTGTCACTTGACACACATGTTGTATGTTGTGTTGGCAATTGTCATGTCACCTTTTTGAGAGATTTATTTTTATTTAATTGTTATATTTCCTAACTATCCTTGAAGGTTCCAAGAAATCTAGGATAGTGAGCCATAAGGAGGGTCAACTCAAAGTTGAGCCGCAGGTTAACTTTAGGTGGACTTTCAAAGGGTTAAATCAACTCCTAGAGTTAGTTTTGGGGCATTTTTATTGGGCCTCATGGGGTACCTTTGGGTAAGGGCCAAATTTGGACATGTGTCTTTCCCCTCGGGCTTGTTTAACCACCCAAAAAAGTGGGGTTTCCTAGATGGTCGAATTTAATCTTTAGGAGTGTCATCCTTGGTTAGATAACCTTCTTGGTAGGTGTTATTCCTCTTCCCCATTTCATTCCTCTTCTTGAGGTGCCTTGGTTAGGGAGTGTGTAAGACCTAGGGAAGACCAACCAATGGGAGTCTCTCACTCTATCCAAGAGGTTGGAAGGAGTTAGAGGAGCCTTCTTAGGCTAGAGATTCAGACTTAGTGAGTTAGTGACCCACTCTCCTTCTTCAGAGATTTTTGACAATTTTGGAGGAAAAAAATCAATTTGAGAATAGGAATTTTGGCTAAGTGTTGCAGAAAAGATTGTGGATTGGGTGGCTCTTCTCCAAGGTATCCCTAGAAAACCCCTTGGCAGATTCAAGGTTGGTGTTTTTTCTTACTTGTTTATTTGGAATCTATTTGTAGAGATGCTTGAATGTAAATATTGTATCTTTCTTTGTATTGTATTTGTAAAAGTTTATATGGGGTTCTTTTCCTTTTTCTTTGGTTATGCATTTTATTGTGTTTTGGGAGTATCCAAGGACATCTTACCCTTGGGAGGGCAAAATGGTTTTGGGGGTGAAAGGAGTTTGATAGCCTTAGGGTGAGAGGCTCTCATCATGAGAGTAATCTCAAGGGTTTGTCCATGTGACCCTTGCTGCATAGTTTTGTTTATGCATTCAGGGGTCATAAGGGGAGAAAATATGGTAGGTATGCCTTTGGGGGTCATAAGAATTTGGGGGTTAAAATGATTTTTTTGTTGTGTTCTTGGATGCCATGAGTTGGTGTGAGTTACTATCTAGCTGATCTCCTCAAAGGTACTTGGTCCACTTCCACCCTAGTAAAACATCACATTATGTGATGAAGTTTCAGCTTTGGGATGGGAATGTGTTTGTTGTGTTTTTCCCCTTGCTTTTTCATATTTCCTTGAGTGTAACCCATCTAGGACTTGGTTTTCCAAGCTCGGGGGTGGCTTCTAGTAAGCCTAGGCTAGGAGGTGAGCACCCCATGGTCACAACTTTAAATTTTTGAATGCAGGTTGCTTGGAAAAGAAAGTTAGGAGTTGCAGATTTTACTTAGTTGCAGAAAGAAAGAAAAAGAATGTAATATGGTAATTTTTTAAAATGGAAAGACTAGGAAATGTAATATTATATTTGAGTTGCAGAAATGTAAGTGAGGAGATTTATATCATATTTATTTTTGTATGAAGAAACGCATTATTTTATTTAAGTCCTCATTAATTGGAATGAGACACCAGTTGGGGTAATTACCCTCATTGTAAAAGTTGACTATTGTTTTTAAAAATGTTTTTATGAGAAAAGTGTTTGTGAATGAAAGACTATAATGTTAATGTTTTTTCTTTTCTCTGAAATCTGTTATTATTTATCTCTGCAATTTATATAAAAAAAAATGCAGAAAAAGAAATGAAAATATTTGAAGTATTTTCCTGTAATATTTAAATGTTGTTGTTTACTGTCATTTTACTTTACTTAGAACAAAAAAAATAAAAATAGAAAGCTAAAGTAGATAAATTTAATCTCTTCCTATAAATGACTTTATGACATAGAAAGTAAATTAGAAATGCATGTATCTCAGTATGCAATAGATATATGCATTCCTTACATCTATAAACAAAAAATAATAATAATAAAACCTATTTAAAGCTTTTAGCTTGCTGCTATCTTTTACTGTCATAAATTCTGTTTTATTACTGTATTAAAGTAAAAAAAATAAAAAAAAAATAACAGAAAACTACATTTCCATTTACCAGTTGCTATTTTCCAGTCTTATACTTTGAATTCATGCATTCTTAATGAAAATTATATATATATATATATATATATATATATACTCTGCAAATTTTACCTCTTAAAAGTAAAGAGCAAACTGGAACATAGGAAAATATGCAAATAGGGCAAGCTGGGAAAACTTAAAAAAAAAAGATTTCTAAACCTTAGAGACTGATATTTATGTTTATATATATATATATATACAAATATATATTTAAAACCTATTTATACAACTCTATATATGAATATATATATGCATTTATTTATATTTAAATAAATAAATAAATAAAAAATAATTACCAAAAAGAAAAGGGGAGGGTGCTTCGGCCCCTTGGGGGAGACCCAAAGGGCGGCCTGCCCATGCAGTGGGAGGCAACCCACAGAGGAAGCAGCTCGACGGTTCCTTGTGGGCGGCATCCCACTGCGGCGGCCGTGACCGCACTGTGGGCCGCAACCCACAGGGGTAACAGCTTCAGTCGTTCCCTGTGGGCGACAATAGCCGCACTATGGGCCGTGACCCACATGGCTTGGCTGCGGCTGACCCCTATGGGGAGCCCCGTGATACTGCCTCTGCCCACTTCAAACTCCCCCCTTTGTGGCTTTCCTTTGGGTGGCTCCGCCACCTTGCCTCCATCCGGCTGCCACCTCCATGGCCGCCGCCTCACGACCACCTAAACCCTGCAAAACACACAAGACACCCACACACAAAATAAAATAAAATAATAAACCCTAACCCAATTCCAGGTTAGGGTAAAAACAATAAAGAAGGAAAGAATTCTAGTTATTAAAAATGCAACCCTAATCTAATTTCGGGTTAGGGTTAGCATTTGAATAATAAAGGAAAATTAGAATTTACAACCCTAGCCCATATTTGGGTTAGGGTTAGCAAATAATATAAAAAAGGGAGAAGGATTATTAAGTTGATTTTAAATAAAATATAGGAGAAGATAATTACTCAACCCTAATTAGGGTTTGAGATTTAAAATATTAATTAAAATAAGAAGAGGGGGAAATACTTTTTAAATTTTGAAAAAGATTCCCCCATTTAATTTTAGCTATATGTGTTATTAATTTAAAACTCCTTATTTGATTTGGGAGAAAATTAATTTTAATATAGTTTATTTTATAGAATTTAAAATGGAGATTAATGTTATATGGTCACATTAATCGCATAATTGATTTAATTTATTTAACTAGGGATACTATATAGTCATTTTTATATATTCAATTAAATATGGATGTTAACTTAAATTTAATTTGGGGGAAAATTGTAAATGAAAATTATTAATTATTTTATATGAACTTTTAGCCTATACGGCCAATTTTGGCCAAATGATTTAATAGTCAAAAATTGAAGGTTTAGGGGAAATTAAAATTGGCTATAGTATAAATTAGATTTATTTGGCAAATAACATTATTGAATTTGAAACCTTATTGGTTAAATTTAAATAATGAAATTTGTGTGTGCTCGATTAATTAAATTTTTAATTTAAGATATCCTCGTCATCATTCAATTAGCCCGAGAAAATTTAAATGCATTTGAGATATCTAAATATCCCTCGACTTTAATTAGCGATGAATTAATTAGGTTGTTTTAGTTAATTAAATTACAATGATCCTCTTAGGAAATAAATTAGTCTTCTCTAACTGTTGTCGCCCTATTGATTGAATTAATTATTCCAATCCTAGTAAACAATACTATCTACATCTTAGTTAAGGCAAAACTTAATTAAACGTAGATATTTTAACAAGTTTATATTGTTCAAAAAAAAATTGTTGTTATGTTTTTGCCCAAAAGTTTGGGCACAACAAATCTTGAAGCAACACAAGTAAATCAGGTAGAGCTGGAGGATGTACAAATTAGCATTGAAAGGTGTCCCTGGTATGTAGATATTGTATATTACCTAAATTACATGAAATGTCTACATAATTTAAAAGATAATCAGAAGAGAACTTTAAAGCTTCAAACATCTAGGTATGTATTACTTAATGGAGAATTATACTGGAAGAATAGAGATGGTGTTCTTTTATTATGTCTAGATGAGTGTCAAGCTTCTGTTGTTTTAAAAGATTTAAATGAAGGTGTATGTGGGGGCCATTTCTCAACCAAGACCACTGGTCATAAAATTCTTAACACTGGTTATTACTGGCCTCAAGTTTTCAAGGATTGCCATACTTATATCAGGAAATGTGAGGTCTGTCAAAAGTTTTTAGGGAAGCTTAAGTATAATGGAGCCATTCCTCTCAGACCCATGCATATGGAGAAACCATTCCAGATGTGGGGTATTGACTTCGTAGGTGAGATAGAAAAAAAATCTAGTGGTTGGCATAAATGGATTTTGGTGGCCACAAATTATTTTAATAAGTGGGTTGAATTCATTCCCACAAGACAGGCTACCAGCAAAGTTGTGATAAAGTTTCTTTTGGAAAACATTTTGATTAGATTTGGGGTACCTCAGAAGATTGTGGTAGATAATGGGATGTGTTTAAGATCAGATGAGTTCTTTGATTTATGTGAAAATTATGGTATCACTTTGTCATATTCATCACCTTATCATCCCTAGGAAAATGGACAAGCAAAATCCAGCAATAAAAACTTGTTGAAGATTATCAAAAGGATGTTGGGTAATAATAAGAAGGCTTGGGATTCAAAATTGGTCTTAGCAGTATGGGCTGACAGAGTGATAGTTAAGAAGTCCACAAGATTTGCTCCATATGAGCTGGTATATGGCAAAGCAACACATTTACCCTTGAACAACATGCTCCCAGTTTACAAATTTGTTACAGAGGAATTCTCAGAAGAAGCAAACTTTATGCAAGACAGATTGATGTCATTGGATGAATGTAGAAGAAAAGCTTAGGAGAGAAACATACAAAGACACCAAATGGTAAAGGCTTTACATGACATGAAAGCATGTGATAGGTCATTTAAAGAAGGGGAATGGGTGTTAAAATGGAATGCCAAAGATCAGGATAAAGGGAAGCATGGAAAGTTTGGTGCGCTCTAGCTAGGACCTTTCATAATTTTAGAAAAAAGTGGAGAAAACTCTTATTACTTGCAAGATACTAATGGTCAAGTGAAGGATTTCCCAGTTCATGCTCAGTATCTTAAGCATTTTTTCTCTTGATGAGCAGGAAGTATTTTGTATCATAATAGTTTGAAATTTTTTTTGCTTTCTGTTTTCAATTTTCATGTTGGTCTACTTTCCAGAGATAATTAGGATCTTGCTATGTCCTTAAAAGAGAACATACATCCCCAGAAAGAGCCACTGTTAGCACATATTTTTACAAAATATTTTATGCTATAAGGAGGCCTTTTTATTTTATCATATGAGCATTTATTACTGGTTTGCATGTGCATGAACCTTATTAGCACGGGTAAAAGTTCTCTAAGGATTAGTTGTTTCAGGAGTGTCAAGATATCACTTGGGCAACACTAAGGGCATGCACTAAGTATAGACTACACAAGGAATCTATTATGGAAGCAATTGTCAGTAGAGGAGTCATTATGGTATGATCTAGGATTATCCTCTAGTATGTACTAGACCATGTGGAAAAACATGGGATCACCAATATTCAGGATGGATGACTCATTTCTGTTGGATTGCAAAATTTCAATTATTGGCATAAGTAATCTCGATGAAGCAGCATTGGCAAGCAAAAGAAGGGTTATCGACATGACTTATACCAATGAAACAAAAGGCAGATGCATTAGAGCGCTTAAAAGAGACTAAGCACGGTGCGCACTTTTGAAAAGGTCATACCATTGGGATAGTTTATTCTGATGAAGCAGAAGGCGGTGATTTTCTATTGGCATGTATCGGCTTATCATCAAAATGTAGAAATTGTTATACCGATAGCCTATGAAGCCATCAATTTGACTTGTGATGATAAGGAAATTCAAATCATGGACTTATAGTATCGGGAGATTGGAAGTAATGAGAAAAGTATATCCCGATACCTGATGACTAAAGGTTACCGAAGGTGGGCCCATCAAAGAAAAAGACCATATCAGGATAAGTCAAAAATAGTTATACCGATCCCCGATATCATGGAGAATCAAAAGGCTAAACCATCAGAATTGCCTATACCGATAAAACAAACTTGGAAGTAAAAGCATAAAAGTTCATCGGAGACTCATCAGGACTTCAGGAGGAATATAAAATGGCTATTCCATCCTCCGCTGAAGATAGAAGTGCCTGTGGGGATATCAGTGTAAACTATACCGATAAAGTAAACATTAAGTGAGGACTCATCAGGACATCGGAAGAAGAAATTTTATGCTATGCCGAGTCTTGATAGGACTGTTAAAGGTGGATGGTGAGTTGTTAGGAGTTCTTTGGGGTAAGTTATGCTGATAGCATAGGGGACTTAGTCAGAATGTGGATTGGTATATTGAGATCATCGGGGCATCGGAGGGACAAGAAATAAACTATGCTGACACCCGATGAGTTAAGTAGAAGAAAACCAAAGGCGAATGCATCAGGGAGAATTATGCTGATGGAGCATTAAAACAAAAAGCAAAGCTGAGACTGAAGGGATGCACATTAGGATAAAGTGAACCATTGGGATAGGAGAAAAATTGTTATCCCGAGACCCAATAAGTTTTTCGGGATATCTTGTATTGTTCAGAAGGTGAAAAGCGGTAGTCATAACAAATGGCACCAAACAATTGAATCATCGGGAAAAGTCTAGCCGATTAGCTGTTGGAGGTCTTAATGTAAAAAATTGACATAATGGCTTCAATTAAATGCATCTATTGAGTAGGTCCATTTCCACATGAAGCAAATCCATCAAGATTGTGGTAATTGAGTACAAGATTAGACTTCCTGGAATATATAACTAGTGTTGCATAACAACATTTCACACAAAGCTATTGCAATAAGATATCAGGTGTTTATTGAGAGATTATTATGAGCTACTGAGCATAGAGTAAATAAATTTACAAAGATGGAGGGGTCAAGATCAAAAGGGAAGAAAAAGGTTGTTAAAGTATCTAGTACCACGATGAAAAAATTGAAGGGTGAAGTCGGTGAAGCTCGAAGAAAATTAAACCAAGATATGATAGATCAGATGGGATCTCCAAAAGCTAGGTCACATAGAGCTAAGGTGAATTTTCCTATTCATGACCAATTGGAGGACAAATACAGAGAGATTGGAGATGTACTCACAACAGTGCGTGGGCATGAGTTGTTTCTTTTTCATTACCTCCGCAGGGATGAGCCTATGCCAATTTCAAACCCATGGAACACCGATTTAGGTAAACTTGTGGTACCTAATGTCTTTGTAAATATTGACTTATTGAAGCTCCTGGTAAGACATTATGATGCAAACAAATGGTGCATTTTGTTACCCGATGGGATTGCTTTTGTTCACTTTGCAGTAGCCACAATTCAGGAAGTTTTTGATAACTCAATGATGAGCAAATAGTACCAAACCGGTACTGAGAGGGGGGGTGAATCAACACAGACAAAAAAATATAGTCTTAAATCAGTTTGACAATAGACACTCCAAATGACTGGCAAACAACGACACTGGTTTGAAATAAAGTGCAACTAGTAAAGCTAAGAATGTCTAAGACAAGCATTGACCAGTTACTCACTAATCTTTCCACTCAACTCAAGACTATACTACCATTTCACCCTTATGCATAAATAGGTAATCTATCATCAGATCATAATAATAGCTAGTTCAACATGTTTTATTAATAGGCATAAAACACAGAACCATCATATGCTTGACAAACAATAGAAAAGTGTCACAAGATAAAACAATCACACATGACACACATATTTTTCACTTGGAAACCCAACTGGGAAAAACCACAGTGGGGATGAATACCCACAAGCTCTTTTTGAGCTCTTTAGAAGTCCGCTCTATTAGAAGCCTTGTCCTGTTAGAAACATTACAATAGGTTCTGGTAGGAACCGATCTTATTAGAGATCACTTGGTTAAGGGATGGCTACAATACCCGGTTAAGGGTTAAACCCTGTTAAAGGTTACCTTGTTAGAGGATTTCAAGAATTCAATAGCTAAAGGATTTTGAACTCAGTAGCTTTGAATTACCCTGTTAAAGGATTTTCAGCAAGCCGGTTAAGGCTACCTTGTTAAGGGATTTTCCAACTATTGAGATGGTTAGAGATCAACAGGTACTACAATGATCTGGTAACAACACTCAATGCCAATGCAGATCCACTTAAGCTCCTCTTCACCTTCTGCACTTACACTCTGCAGGTATCACTTCTCTCCTTTTGGTACGACAAGAATCACGTATCCCTTCTCTTGGATACATACACACAACTTTTGCCAACAACCTCAGAAAGAGACACAACATCGACCTTATAGGAAAACAGATAGGTTGATAGCATAAACCCTAAACCCTAAACCTCTTCAGTTAAGGAATTCAAATGGTTCAATCCTAACCATTGAGCACACTGCATTAAATGCAGTAGATCTTGATCCAAACTCAAGACATTCTCCATCGTCCATTTCCATTGATTTTATGGTGGCTGATAACCCATCACACATTATCACCATTTTATAGACTTCACACATTCTCAAGGAAGATAGTAACAATCTCCATCATACAAGATCCTTCACACACATAGGCTTACGTGGAAACATGATCTGTTCTTCTTTACAATGCTAACTTATCACACAATGTCACTGGTTGAGCCACAGAGGCTTGAAGCACATCAACCGGAAACCTTGAAGTTGAGACTACCAACCGGTAGTCATACAATACTTCCATATGCCGGTTCCCATAACCATATGCCGGTTCATCATGAATAAGAACACCACTTCACTTTGGCACAAATGTTGGTTCACAGTGTTATACAGGTTCTCACATATGCCGGTTCACACCTCTTCAACATATTGACATCAATGACAACATACAATGTCATTATGTCCACATACTGGTTCACATAATGCCAACAATCTCCCCCTTTGGCATTGATGGCAATATACAAAGATATCTCTCTGCTTCACATCTTCTCCCCAATGTCTACAGATATCTTCTCCGCTTCACATCTTCTCTCCCTTTGACAACAATGACAAAGTGGAGGCACAAGTTTCCCTGTTCCTTTATGCCGCTCCCCCTGAGGAGTAGCATCCTTCACACATTAATCCTGAAGAAAGATTTGACTATGCAATACATGACTGATGTGGAGTATATACCTTTAGTTCACCTTTGGAAGGGGGAGTACCCCTAATTCACCTCTTAAGTATATGAATGTAGTCTTTGGGAGAGTCCTGGTGAATATGTCTGCTAACTGCTCCTTACTGGAAACATGCTCCATTGCAATCTCTTTGTTCTGAACCTTTTCCCTCAAGAAATGATACTTAAGCTCAAAGTGCTTGGCTCTAGAATGTAAAACCAAATTCTTGGAGATATTACTTGCACTAGTATTGTCACAAAATATACTTACCAGTTCAGATACAAGAACTTTGAATCCATTCAATACATGCTTCATCCAAATTGTCTGAGTACAGTTCATGAAAGCTGCAACATACTTTGCTTCTACTGTAGACTAAGAGATACAACTCTGCTTTTTACTCATCCATGAGACCAGTCTACCACCAAGGAAGAATGCACCACCGGTTGTGCTCTTCTGGTCATCTACATTACCAACCCAATCAGCATCTGTGAACACTTTCAGGTTAAAATCATTATTGTATGGATACCATAACCTATAGTCAATAGTTCCTTTCAGATACCTAAGAATCCACTTGACTGCAACCAAGTAGGATTCTCTTGGACTTTTTTGGAACCTTGCAGTAATGCCAACTGCATGTGCAATATTTGGTCTATTATGCACTACATAATGCAACTTACCAATCATTGATTGGTATTCCTTCTAATCAACCAGTGCGGAGTTATCCTCTTTGCATAGTTTACAACCGGTCACCATCAGTGTACCAACCAGTTTGCTATCTTCCATGCCAAAGGTCTTCAACACCTCTTTGACATACTTGGACTGAGTGATAAAGATTCCATCTTTCATTTGTTGGATCTATAGTCCAATGAAGAACTTAATCTCCCCTATGAGTGACATGTCAAACTCTTTCTTCATCTCATCTACAAATTCATGACTCATCTTGTCATCTCTGCCAAAGATAATATCATCAACAAATACCTCATAGATCAGGATCTGACCTCCTTCAGACTTCAAGTAGATATTTCTATCTTCACTTGTTCTCTCAAATCCAATCTTCACAAGATGGGAATGTGGGTGCTCATACCATGCTCTAGGTGCCTACTTTAGCCCATATAAGGCTTTATGTAGCTTATATACCATGTCACTATCTTCAGATAGGGAAAACCCATCTGGTTGCTCAATGTACACCTCTTCTTCAAGTACACCATTTAGGAATGTAGATTTTACATCCATTTGATATACTTTGAAACCTTTAAAAGCTGCATATGTAAGAAGCATACAAACTCCTTCCAATCTGGCTACAAGAGCAAAGGTTTCTCCATAGTCTTCTCCTTCTTCTTGGGAATATCCTTTGCACACCAATCTGGCTTTGTTTCTAATCACTGTGCCATCCTCATTCAACTTATTTCTGAAGACCCATTTGGTACCAATAACATTTTTGTGCTCCGGTCTGGGTACCAAGGACCATGTACCATTTTTCTCTATCTGGTCAAGTTCCTCTTCCATTTCCTTGATCCAGTCTTCATCCTTATGTGCCTCTTTGAATGTTTTGTTGGCATATGCACACTCCAATGAGACATTGTATGTGATTGAAGGTTTTGTCATTGATGGCAACCTTTCAATCCTATGGCACCAGAAAAGGCATTATACCGACATCAGTAGATCACAATCTCCACTGACACTCAGGACACCGACACCAACACAAAGAAAAGAAGTATACCGGCACAAAGGCTGACAGGATTTTGTTATATTATATTTTGCTTATTATTGTAAAAACTTTGTAAGCCAACTTGGCAAATTGTAAAATGACTCTTATATATAAAAGAGATCATTATAGACATTTGGTATGAGTGAGGAAGTGTTAAAGAAAAATATTAGGTAGACTTATTATGTGAAATATAGGCTAAGGGTTTATGTAAGAAGCAGAGCAGCAACCAGTACTAGATCAGGCATTATAGATGCTATTGTAAAGTAGTACAAGATATTGGATTTGTATAATCCTCATTGTAAGTCGGTGAGACTTCCCATTGAGCAGTGAGCTCTAGGCAGTTGGCCTTCCTGCATGTGCAGGCCCCTATTGTAAGTAATATTCTCTTATTGGCCAGTGAGTGAATATTGTGGGTCACAAATCCCACCGAGGTTTTTCCCACACCGGGTTTCCTCATTAAAACCTTGTGTTATGGTGTGCTTTTCATGTGGATGTTCTTAATTCTATTTATTACACTATTTCTTTCATACCGGTACACTATTATAATATGTTCTGAATGTTTTAATTCAAAAAATTCTACTCACTGGTCAGATACTGATTCACCCCCCCTCTCAGCATCTGTGGGATTCCTAACAATTGGTATCAGAGCTTGGTCCTCTATTTTTAGAAGCCTAACATCTTGAGGAAGATCTTGACACTGGTAAAGATGGAAAATCTGATGAAGCAACTTGAAGGAGCTCTTTCAGACTATGATGCAGAGAAATTGAAAAATATCAAACTAGAAGATGATTTAAGGGCAGCTCAGGATATCATTCAGGCACTTCAATAAAATTTTACTATTGCAAGAAATAAGAGAAGAGAACTTTGTGAAAAATTGCAAAATGAAAATGATGAAAAGTAATCACTTAATGATATGATAAGTAAGTTGAAACAAGAGAACATGACAACAAAGAATGAGATGCAGGATATGACTATGAGATTTTACAAAGAGTTTGAGGATAGGAAGAAGAATGAAGAAGAATTGGCCAAAAGACTAAGTGATGCAACAAATGAGAATACAAGACTTAGCTATGAAAATGACATGTTGAAGATAGATCTGATACATACTCAGAATGACTCAAATGAACTGATGAGACAAAAAGAAGTCTTAGAAAGAGAACTAGTAACTGCAAATCAACATAAAAAAAAATTCAAGAAAAGCTCAGAGGAACTTGGTACCTTGCTAAAGAATCAAAAACCTAAAGGTGACACTTCTAGAATTGGCTTTGAAGTTGGTGAAAGCTCTGGTACTGCAAATACTCAGGATCACGGCAAACCGGTAAAATAACCTAATGCTTATAAATTCAATGGAAAATGATTTAACTGTAATAAGTATGGTCATAGAGAAAATGAATGTAGATCTAGAAATTATCAGAATATCAACACACCCAATGGTCAATATTTTAAATGCAACAAAGTTGGTCACAACTCTGAAAATTGTAGAATGAATGTGAGATGTTATGTTTGTGGAAGATTTGGACATTTATCTAATCAATACAGAACACAAACCAACATAGGTAATGGGAAAGCTATTCAAAAGAATAATGTAACTTGTTATGCATGTAACAAGATTGGGCATATTGCAAAATTCCATAGAAGTAAAGGATCACCGGTAGACAAAAAAAGTTCTAGCTTGAAAGGTAAGGAAAAGGTTGAAGAGGTTAAGAAAGAATTCTCAAAACAATAGATTAGAAAAGCTGATCTAAATATTGGGAATACTCCTCCATCAGTAGAAAAAATCAATGCTTCACCGACAGGACATAGTGATGCTTCACTGATAGGACAGAGCAGTGCTCCACTGGCAGGAAGTTCTTCATCTAATTGAAGAAAGTTCCACTGACACATGCTATTATTCTCTCGGTTAGAGATAAGAAGTTGGAAATTACTTTTTACCGACAAACAATGTTAAGTGAATACTTAACCGGTATGCATTTAATGTGGCAGATGGCAAAAAGACACTATAAAATTGAGGTTTTGGCTCCATTCTATTTCACCGAGATTTCAAACCTACGAAGAGCATGAAGATTCTGAGCTAAGGCATTTCGAGCAAGAGGCAAGAACACTCCAAGCATTCATCCATCCTAAAGGCAGCAAAAGGTATTTTATCATGGCATCCACCTCTGCAATTGAATATATAGCAAACCCTACTATTGTTGAACTGATAAAAATACCTAGGCCCGTATTTCAGTTAGTTCTCAAGGTAGCAAAGAAAGATGATACCTTAGGTGCTTTTTCTCAAATTCCCAAGGGAGTTGTCTATGCTGAAGACCCCATAATGTACATCTACTGCAACATTGAGGCACTAGGAGATGAAGAGATTAAAACCATGTTTAAAACTATGATATGTGATAAAAGCGGCAATGTAAAAGATGAACACAAGATCATTGAAACCCTAGGATTTACAGAGATCCTTAGCATTCTTGAATTCCCCAAGGATGTGATTAGGATAGTCTTAAGCAGGGTACATGGTGAATTTTTCTGGTTAGATGCAATCCATAAAATCACTAAGGAAGATGTGAAAGCTATCATAGGGTTACCAACCACCGATAAAAGGCCAGATAAAACCAAAAAGGTATCCAATGACCTAGTTACAAACCTAACTGGTGCAACATTCGATAAAAGGTCCCTAAGAGTTAATGATGTAACAAACATTAATGTGAGATTTATTAGTATGATATTAGGGTATAAAACTACTCATGCAAATAGAATCAATTCAGTTTCAAGTTTATGCATTAAGAGTACTTATGATATGGTCATAGACAATGCAAAGATTGATATATGTGAGTGGTTAAAGGATGAATTAATTGACAACCTTGGAAAGATTAAGAAGGACAAGAAAGGAACTTTCAGGTTTGGAAATCTATTAGTATGTTTGATGCTACATATAACAAAATAGGTTCCTAGTATAGGCTACAAAGAACCTAGATATGATATACTGCTAGGCAAACAGTTAACAGAACTATTCAATAACATGGGAGAAAACAAGGAAAACAATATTCATGACTTCTTTCAAGCATTAAAGGCCAAAATGAAGAAAAGAATCAGGTTATCACAAAATATTGTCGACAAATACAAAGATAAAATATGCTTTGTAATCAAGAAGGATGAAATTTGGATGGAAGCAATCATCCCTAGGACAGTTTGGGTAACTGAGATGGGCTATGAAACAGATGATCATATAATTGAAACATATGCTAAAGGACTTCTAGAAGCCCCCAGAGAACCTAAGGAAGAAATATTTGGTAGTGCAAAAACTATTGAAAGCTAAATACAATCAAAGAAAAGAGTGAAAAAGGTTGAGGCAGTTGTAAGGAAAGGTTCCAGACAAGCAAAGGCCATCAAGGAAGATGTGTTGAAGACAATCGGTATAACAGAGGATGAGTTAGTAGCTTCACAACCTGAAACTCACCTATCACCAATAGGTACTTCTTCGGGGAGTGACATGCCTGCAACTTTCAAAAGAGTTGTAAGGAAAAGAGATCCCTCACTGACAACCACACCCTCACCCAGGAGGATAAGACAAAAACAACAAGCAGTGAGATTTCTAGTAAGAAAGGTTACACCAAAGAAGGAGAAACTGACACCCATAAAGAAGAAGAGGACAAACAAAGACTTGGCCCCTCTTGATATACTACTGAATGAAATTACAGAGGAAGGTAAATTGAAAATTATAGAGAAAATATATGACACTTTAACAGCTGATGAAAAAGAACAAGTTGAAAATAGTGTTATATTGCATATGGACATGTATAAGAAGTTTTTGATGGAAGTAGTCAATGAAATTCTAGATGAACTATTTAAGAGACTGGAAGCAAGAAGACAAGCAGTAATAGAACTGGACAAGAAAATAAAGAGTGAAAATCTACTTGCTATATATCTGGTAAACTCACCCAAAGAAATTGATGACCTAATTACTGAAGCCAACCAGTCAGTATTTTCTACTGCACACTGACACGTTGCTTTAATGGTTGGAAGAGTTAATGAGGTGACTGAGGAAACAGAAAATGGATGGGGTATATTCCTAGTTGAAAAAGAAAAACAAGAAGAATACAGGAACCCCAAACCCATAAAATTTTATCAGAAAGATAGAGACAAGGGTAAAGGTAAAGTTGGTGGACCACCCAGTATCAAGTTTAGAGACAACTTACCCCCACCTCCTTTGATTACTCCACCGGTAAAAACAATAGCTAAGAGTATGGATGTAGAGGATGGTAATCCTAATCCTAAAGTCTTATATATTGTGGATGTTGATACTCAAAAGATCAACATAGTGGTAGACAAAGATACAGCTGATAAGACTGACATGGCTAGTGAGCCTTCGGTAGTTGAGCAAACTGAAAACACATAGGAGAAACTGACAGAAGACAAAGAGCAAAAGGTAGAGACTTAGACCAAGACAATGCAACAAATAGAGAAAAAGGCTCTAGAACAGGAACAACAACAATAGGAATAGGAACAAGAACATAAGGAAACAGTGCCACCGACAACTTGAGAAATAGAAAAACCATTTCTTAAAGAAATGCAGACACAAACAAACCTACCAGAGGTCAATACAAGCTTGGTTACTTCCATCGGTGGTACTCAGAATGTTGGTTCATCATTAGGCTACAAATCAACTAATGTGACTGAGGTACTATTAGATTCAATCAAAAAGATAACAGACTGCAGCTCACAAGCTTATAAGGCAATTGATGATACCATACCAATTTTGAAGGTAATTGCTCCTAACTGTAATATAGACAATAAAGATTCTTTAGGCCAACTTGATACACTGTGTAAATATATCACATAAAACATTGAGAAAATAAAGGAAGAGTCATTGAAAGATAAAGTAGAAATTGAAAAACATAAATTCTTTGATGAGCAATAAAGAAGTGTAACATAAATTTTGACACACTTCTACCGAAATTGTGTAATTTATTTAAAGAGTACAAAACTCTGTACAAAGACACCTGTAAGACAAACTTTTTGACTGTAGATATAGACAAAAAGACGAGCAAGGTACAGGATGAGATCAATAAACTTGCAGATAATTTTGTTAACTCACCTGATACACTATCAGTTTTTGAGGAGAAGATAACAAATTTTGAAGAAGATTTACTTAAATTGGAAAGAGAGAGAGAAAGAATAGTGAATAAGGCAAAACATTTGAGATTAAAACTAAGTCCAAGACTAGACTATCTAGCATCACTGCTGAAGGAAGTATCTGAGGCAATAATACAGGGACAAAAAACACTGGCAGAGCATTTGTAGCATCTCACCGGTACAGTGAAGAGAATAGAGACAACAATAAAGGATAGCAAGAAATTTATGGATAGTATAAACTTAATTTTGGGAGATCTTTTTCAAATTGTAACCACCCAATTACAAGGTTGAAACTACAAACTCTACTGACATCTTGACAACCTTTGTCATTGATGCCAAAGGGGGAGTAGTGGGATGAGAAAATTCAATATCACAGGAATCATATGCTCAGGGGGAGCACACACATTTTTGGATACATTTTTGAAATTTCTCATGAGTGTTGCCATCAATGCCAAAGGGGGAGATTGTTGGCATATGCACACTCTAATGAGACATTGTATTGGATTGAAGGTTTTGTCATTGATGGCAACCTTGCAATCCTATGGCATCGGCAAAGGAATTATATCAGCATCAGCAGATCACACTCTACACAGGCATTCAGGATACCGGCACCGGCACAAAGAAAAGAAGTATACCGACACAGAGGTCGATAGGATTTTGTTATATTATATTTTGTTTATTATTGTAAAACTTTGTAAGCCAACTTGGCAAATTGTAAAATGACTCTTATATATAAAAGATATCATTATAGACATTTGGTATGAGTGAGGAAGTGTTAAAGAAAAATATTAGGCAGACCTATTATGCAAAATATAGGCTAAGGGTTTATGTAAGAAGCAGAGCAGCAACTAGTACTGGATCAGGCATTATAGATGCTATTGTAAAGTAGTACAAGATATTGGATTTGTATAATCCTCATTGTAAGTCAGTGAGACTTCCCATTGAGTAGTGAGCTCTAGGCAGTTGGCCTTCCTGCATGTGCAGGCCCCTATTGTAAGTAATATTCTCTTATTGGCCAGTGAGTGAATATTGTGGGTCACAAATCCCACCAAGTTTTTTCCCACACTGGGTTTCCTTGTTAAAACCTTGTGTTATGGTGTGCTTTTCATGTGGATGTTCTTAATTCTGTTTATTACACTATTTCTTGCATACCGACACACTATTATAATGTGTTATGCATGTTTTAATTCAAAAAAATTCTACTCACCAGTCAAATACTTATTCACTCCCCCCTCTCAGTATCTATGGGATTCCTAACATGTTTTAGGCTCGAATTCAGAGATCATACATGAGTTTTCTTTGACTTTTCTTCTTGTGAGGATTCCTGCATCCTTATCTCCTATGATCTTCTTAGGATCATGATTCAACTTGACATACTGAGGAATGGTCTTGAGAGATTCCTCTTGCTTTTCTTCTTCATCCTCATCTCCATCAATATCAGCATCTACATTTGTCAGTGTAGGAACACTGTTATTGGTACTCTGTTGACTGACAACCAGTTCCCAGAAGGTTGCAACCGGTTCACTTACCACTTGCTCACTACCGATTTCCTCAATTTTATCAGAGGTTTCATCAACTCTTACATTTATGCTTTCCATAATTCTCTAAGTCCTATTGTTAAAACACTTGAGAGATTTTCTCTTGGTGGAATATCCTAGGAATATTCCCTCATCACATTTCGCATCAAATTTGCTCTAGTGTTCACTCCTCTTGATGTAAAATTTGCTACCAAACACTCTAAAGTAGCTAACCACAGGTGTCTTACCGATCCAATACTCATAAGGAGTTTTATCCTTACCTTTCTTAATGAGTACCTGGTTCATTGTGTAGACTGCAGTGCTCACCGCTTCTCTCCAAAAGGTGCGAGCTACCTTTCCTTGAATCAACATGGTTCTAACTGCTTCAACCATAGTCTGGTTATTCCTCTATGCTAGGCCATTCTGCTATGGAGTCTGGGGGGCAGACAATTGCCTCTTGATGCCATGTTCTTCATAGTACTTGTTGAATTCACTGGAAGTGAATTCCCCTCCTTGATAAGTTCTCAGGCACTTGATCCTATTACCGCTTTCCTTCTCCACTAATGCTCTGAAAGCTTTGAACTTTACAAAGGCTTTAGACTTGTCCTTCAAGAATGTGACCCACATCATTCTTGATCAGTCATCAGTGAGAATCATAAAGTACCTATCACCCTGCACACTTCTAGTTTTCATAGGACCACACAAACTAGTATGCACAAGATTAAGCAAGTTGTCAGCAGTGAAAGATTTACCTTTAAAGGTTGAGGAAGACATTTTCCCCAATTGACACTCTCTGCACAAGGTATTATCTTGTTTTCTTAGCACCGACAACCCTCTAACTACCTTGATCTTACTAGCCTTCACAATGTTATCAAAGTTTACATGGCAGAGTCTCCTATGCCATATCCAGCTATCATCAAATTTAGCCATAAGACATGTACTTATATTTGCATTCAGATGAAATAGGTTACCTTTGGTCTGCATGCCAGTGGCCACCAATTCACCATTCTTTCCTTTGATTTTGCAAACTCCATTCTTGAATTTTAGAGTGAGGCCACTGTCATTCAGCTGGGCAACACTCAGAAGGTTCTGTCTGAGACCATCAACCCAATACACATTGTCAGCACTACTCTTTCCATTCAGAGAGATGGACCCTCTACCTTTGACCATGCATGGTGCATCATTGCCAAAGAGAACCACACTACCATCATACTCCTCCAAGGATAGAAACCTGCTCTAGTCACTAGTCATATGGTGAGAACAACCACTGTCAATGATCGACTCATTGGAATTATCAAATTGGGAGACAAGAGCCTTCTTGTCTGAGACATCTTCTTTGACATAAACAAACACAATATCTTCATTTTCTTCATCCTCTGATTCTTCATCTGTGACACCTTCATCAACTACCACAAAATAGTTTCTCCAGTTTCCTCCTTTGAATTTCTTGAACCTTTCTGGTTTGTCCTTGTTGTAGCCATTAGGACAGTTTACAACAATATGTCCTATCTGGTTACAAGAAAAGCATTTCAAAGGTAGCTTGCCTTTGTATTTTTTGGTTCCTTTAGGAAGCTTCCTGGCAAGGAGAGCTTCAAATGCCATCAAAATCTCCTCATCATCCATTTCTCTTCTCTGTCCTAGTTCACCACTAGTGCTAGCTTCTTTTCCTTTTCTGGATGGTACAACAGAAGCTTTAAAAGCTGATTCACTCTTTTGAATACTGCCATCAAAACTATTTAGCTCATAGACTATCAACTTTGCTATGATGGAGTCCAGGGATACCTTAGTCTTGTCTATTGATCTCAACTCCTGAATAGTAGCAACCCTTATTGCATAGACCAGCAATAGGGATCTCATTACTTTGCTTACCATAGTGGAATCTTCTTTTTTACCACCTACACTCTTGATATCTCCAACAACGGTTTTGATTCTTATTCCATACCATTGAATGGTCTCACCTTCAACCATCTGCATATCTTCAAACTTCCCTCTCAGGCTTTCTTCCTTAGCCTGTTTTACATGCTCATCACCGCCATAGATATTTTCAAAAGTATCCCATACCTCTTTGGGATTTACCTTATCCTGAACATCAATAAACTCAATGTCAAATAAACTTCTAATTAGGGCTTCCATGACTTGCACATTCTCCTGCATCTCTCTCTTTTGGTCATCGGTAAGGGTACCGATAGGAGCAACATAGGCAGTCTCAACATAGCTCTAGTGTTGAGCACCCATGCTTCTAATGAATATCTTCATTCTGTCTTTCCATATACTGAAATTTTCCCTATTAAACTTTGGGCCTTCCCTCTTCATCATTTGACTGGGATCTTTACCTCAAGCGGTTAAGCTTAAAACATAGAGGACTTGGAGCAGTCCTAAACTGGTTTGACAGCAGACACTCCAAATGACTGGTAAATAGCGACATCGGTTTGAAATAGAGTGCAACTGGTAAAGCTAAGAACATCTGAGACAAGCATTAACTGGTTACTCACTTAGCTTTCCAATCAACTCAAGACTATACTACCATTTCACCCTTATGCATAAATAGGTAATCTATCATCAGATCATAATAACAACTAGTTCAACATGTTTTATTGATAGGCATAAAACACAGAACCATCATATGCTTGACAGACAATAGCAAAGCATCACAAGATAAAAACATCACACATGAGACATATATTTTTCACGTGGAAACCCAACTGGGAAAAACCACGGTGGGGATGAATACCCACAAGCTCTTTTTGAACTCTTTAGAAGTCCGCTCTGTTAGAAGCCTTGTCCTATTAGAGACATTACAATAGGTTTTTCTAGGAACCGATCCTGTTAGATATCACCTGGTTAAGGGATGGCTACAATACTCAGTTAAGGGTTAAACCCTATTAAAGGTTACCTTGTTAGAGGATTTCAAGAATTCCATAGCTAAAGGATTCCGAACTCAGTAGCTTTGAACTACCCTGTTAAAGGATTTTCAGCAAGCCAGTTAAGGCTACCCTGTTAAGGGATTTTCCAACTGTTGAGGTGGTTAGAGATCAATAGGTACTATAATGATCTAGTAACAACACTCAATGCCAATGCAGATCCACTTAAGCTCATCTTCACCTTCTGCACTTACACTCTATAGGTATCACTTCTCTCCTTTTGGTCTGGCAAGAATCACGTATCCCTTCTCTTGGATACACACACACAAGTTTTGCCAACAACCTCAGAAAGAGACACAACATCGACCTTATAGGAAAATAGATAGGTCTATAGCATAAACCCTAAACCCTAAACCTGTTCGGTTAAGGAATTCAAATGGTTCAATCCTGACCATTGAGAACACTGCATTAAATGTAGTAGATCATGATCCAAACTCAAGACATTCTCCATCGTCCATTTCCACCGATTTTATGGCGGCTAATAACCCATCATACGTTATCACCATTTTACAAACTTCACACATTCCTGAGGTAGATAGGAACAATCTCCATCATGCAAGATCCTTCACGCACATAGGCTTACATGGCAACATGATCTGTTTTTCTTTACAATGCTAACTCATCACACAATGTCATCGGTTGAGCCACAGAGGCTTGAAGCACATCAATCGGAAACCCTGAAGTTGAGACTACCAACCGGTAGTCATACAATACTTCCATATGTCGGTTCCCATAACTATATGTTGGTTCATCATGAACAAGCACACCGCTTCACTTTGGCATAAATGCCGGTTCACAGTGTTATACCGGTTCTCACATATGCCGGTTCACACCTCTTCAACATATTGACATCAATGATAACATACAATGTCATTATGTCCACATACAGGTTCACATAATGCCAATGGTTTTTGTAGTGGATCTAGTGGCAAATGTGCCTTTATCATTTGTGGATTTGGAAGAGGAATACAGAAAGATGGATACTACATATCAGGGTTCGAACCTCGCTATCCACAAAGTGGAAAAGGGGAGGCTAACAAAGGAAGATGGTTCTCCTTATGATATGACTATTTTCAAGAAGTATCTACAGTATACATATATGGCTTGTGGCTAGGTTGGAGGAGTTGAAGCTCCTATTGTGGCAAACATGGGACCATTGGTTTTAGTAGTAGATATCTAGAGACATGAGCCTAGAGCTTTTGATTTTGCTTCGTACTTGGTGGATAGACTGCATGAAGGCTTCATGATCTTGAAAGATAATCCAGACAAGCATTTCAATCATTATTCGCTATTAATGCATATTATTTTATTTTATGGGAGATTTAGGGGATTATGGTTAGAGGGTTTGAATGTAAATACAGTGGGGAAGAATGGACAAGATCAACCAGTGCAGTTGTGGGTTTCTTTCTAGGATTATAGATATGTGAATTCTCATTACCTCAAATTTGAGGAATCCTTTGTTAAACCAATTTTCTTGCCTTTGGTGAACCTTTGCAGGGATCATTTTCTGAGGATGTCAAGAAGTTTCTTAGGCCTCACGAGCATAAGAATCCAAAGGTTAATCACAATTGGGGTGATTGGTACTCATGCCAAAACTTCATTTTTGTTTGATGCTATGGATTTGAGGGGTATCCCTAAGTGTCACCAAAGCCCGCACCAGACAGGATTGCTTTTCTGGAAATTGTAAGGAAATTAAGTGTCTCTAATGCTAAGCATTTTGGAGGTACACATGAGCAAGCCTTCCTCCCTAGTACACTTCATTTCCAAGATTTTAAAGTTGTATCTACCAAAGCATATGAAGTTATTGTTAGGAATTTGGTGGATGAATACAACTCATTCCAGCACATATCAAGAACGCATTATGATCCTAAGGGTTACATGCATGCAAGAAGGAAGAGGCAAGAGTTGGGATATTATTTTCATTAGGAGGATGAATTTGAAGACATGTGTAGAAATAAGGAGGTGGAAGAGTTGGCGGATGTTATGGAGACCTTGGAGAAAAAAATAGAGGAGAGAAGGAAAAGATTAGAAAACATGGAGGAAGAACCAGCTTAAAGTGATTAAGGGGAGAACGAAGTAGTTTCCAAGCTCTTGACACCTGAGAAAGAAAAGGATCCAGAGGCACAAGATAAGCTCCTCATTGCACTAAATGCAGAAACAAATGAAATAATGGCAAAGAAAGTTTCTTTTGTATCAGATGATCAATTTATAAAGTCTAAGGAGTTGATATCATTCCTGTACCATTTCAAGGGTAAGAAATTAAGGGAAGCAGTGCCAAATATTACCCTTGAGAATGAGGCAAAAATGAAGAAGAGGTTGAAGGAAGATATCGACATGGAAGTTGAGACCATGAACCCACAAAAGGGGAGGTAACTACTAGTAGAGGCTGGAATAATTATGTTTCCAGGTTGGGACTTGAGTGCCTCATTTATCTTTGATTCTTTGCTGCACTCGGGCAATAAGGATATGAAATTGAATATCCAAGGAGTAAAAGATATTTTTATTGCATCAAGTTATGATCCAAATGAGGAAGAAATGTTGTTGTGGGCCTTATACCCTCCAAATAAAAGGCCAAAAATCATAGGTGTGGATAAAGCCTTTAGTCACATGATGACCCTGAAAGTTGGAGAGGTAGACCCTATGGTCACGACCGACATAGGTATTAATATTTCAAAATTTTCAACAAGGCCCAAATGGAACATGAGATAGGAGAGAAGAATAAATATAAGGCCTTATATGAAGAAACCCTTAAAAGGAGTGGGCATCTGATCCCTCAAATTGTTGATTCAGGAGGTCAATGGAAGAAGAAATTTGAAAAATTAGCTTATGAGCATACTAAGTTGAAGAGGAAGATGAAGAGCATTAGGGTTGACACTGCGTGTGTTCTGCTAAGTAAGAGATATGACAATATGGAGAAGGTGTTGGATGAGTTCTGGGGTGTATATTAGATGAACATGGACAATATGGTTTCACACACCAGAATTTGAGATAGACTCAACCTGCTTTTACAAGATGCATCGACTAGAGAAAAGGTAAAAAAGAAGGTTCAGGGTTTGCTTGTCACACATGAGGAAGCTACAAAGGAATTGAAGTCTTAATTTGATGAATGCCAGCAAATTGTTCAGCGTGGGGTTCCCCATTTGGTAGATGATGCAAGAGTAATTAAAGATAAGACCATATGGCTTTTTGAGTGTAGGTCATTACTTAGTGCAGCCTAGGCCATTGCCAAAACATATATCCTTGATATGAATGACACTACCAACCAGTTCAAGAACTTTTACACGATCAAAAATGAAAATAGGGATGCGATCTTCAACACTATAACCTACAAGGATGCGAGCTATTTGCGGCATATTCAAAAATGTGGACAGCGGTTGGATCGAAAGTCTTAGTTCTTTGTTTTAGTTTTTGTAATGTAATTGATAATTTAGTTAGGTTGTTTAGTTACTGTTCAATTAGTTGTTAGGATAATGGAAGGGTGTGTCCTTCCATTTGTATCTCTTAGCATATATATTTATAATGAGTCATTTTGTATGAAAAGGCATCAAGGACTCAGAAAACACATATTGCCTGGTGGGACTGCAAGTTATATGTATTAGGGAAGTCTATATAAAAAAGAGGTATCTTTTTATGCAAAATAGACTGTAATGGATTATTTTTAGGTGCAGCTTGTATATGCAATCATCTCTTAAGGATTAATATATGAAGGTTCATTGTTTCTTTTCCTAAGTATTGTGCATACTTCTGTGTTGATGAGTTATTCTGTCCTCTTGATAAATTTGTTATATGATTTACTATGATGTGCCATCACATGCTGTTACATTAAATGTGAGATTGGGTTATTCATTGTTGTGTAACACATAATAAAACCTTCATAGTTGATAATTAATATTGTCTCAGGATTTGATAGGATTTTCTATCCACAAAGTGTCATAAATACCCCTGGATAGAGGCACTGGTCTTCTATTTATCTGTTAAGGTTTTGGTTGGTCATGCATTCAAGGTCCCTAATAGAGAAACATTCTTCCTGAATTCTATATGAACTGATCTTTACATATTTCTTTTAAGTCTTGAAACTATTCTTATTCTTAATATATGATTATAATCATTTTCATTTCTTTTCAAAGGCATTTTACTTAAAGCACTTAATAAAGCATAAATTGCAGAACAACAAAATGCCAGTTTTTTGTAATTTGCTAAAAAGCTTAAATCCACTTTAAACAATCTCTTTTGTGCTTGAGAGGAAGAGGTATACCCACCTAGGTTTAGTGGAGCCTTAAGTGCAGAGGGATTTGGTCTTTGACCATCCCTGTTCATTGGCCAAGGCTTGTTGGATTAGTTGAGGATTTGGCAAACCCTTAAGTTTTCCAATCTGTGGTTTTGGGAACCAACAGTTCGTACTAAACAATTTTGTATGTGATGATGTTTGATTGAACCAGTGTTTTTAAACAAGAGTTGATTGCTTCTCCAAGATTAGTGTATTTTCATGTTGGGGGTCTGAAGAATGTATGCTATGGGTTTGTTATTTGGAAGAATGTATGAGTGGTTTTGAAGATTGTTCATGGGATGGATGTAGTAACATGGTTGGGTGATGTGGTTTTTTGGTAGAAGGGATTTATGAATTACAATTTTTGTGGTTGACATTGGGGTGTACATGAAAATGTGGAGGCTAGATAATTTTGGAAAATTTGTAAGTTAGATTAATATGATTGATAGGGTGGTTGTAATGGTATGGACTCATAAGAAAATGAAGGTTGGTATGATGGTAATGTTATTTGAATTGGAGGTATAGATTCTTTAACATACATAACCATTTTGTCAAATCAACCCTTGATGTCTATTTTGCATTTTGGACTAGGATTCAATACGTTTAAATAAAAATATTGACATGTGTGATGTGAAAAAGTATATCTTGGGTTTTATCTCTATTATGTTTATGTAGAGGTTTTGTTTTAAATTTAAGGATGTCAAGATAGTAATAACAATCTAAATAAATTGCATTGTAGAATGACTCAAATGTGTCACCAAATAGCTCAGATTTGTTACTATATTGCTCAAATGCATCACAAAATGACATAGTTGTGATGTTATGATCAAATTTTGGAAATTTTTATTTCAAACAATTGTTTGATTGTATTTTGGCAAGGAAACACAATGGATGACTAATTTTTTGAGGGTAATAAACCCAATAGTGTCATTGGTATTGCACAATTGAAGATTGTCATAAGATAAGAACAACCAAATTTTTTAGATAGGTGAATTTATGATAGTGCAGGCCTGAGAAATAAAATATCATAGGATACATTTCCTTTAACCCTTAAATTTAAATAACATTTTAACTGAGGGTTTTCCACCTTGATCAAGATGATACATGTCGAGTAACATTAGGCATGATATTTTACCTATAAAGTGAAAAATTGGTCCCTAGTGGTTCCCCACCCAAGGGAGAGAAAGGAAACCACTAGGATGATTTTCACTTGATGCAAAAATGCACTTTACATTCAAAAGAGGGATTGAATCCACTAGATCCAAATCCAAGGGAAATAAGGATGTGAATGCTAAGTGGATTGCAAGTGTTGGAATGTAATTTTCCCTCTTTTGTAGATAAATATGTTGACTTGTTGACTATGCATAAAAGGAAGACAAAATGGATGAAATAAGGAGCTACCGATTTGAGATTGCACTGTAACTTTGGATCTGAGATATTTAGACTAATATAAATCTGCCCTACAAATTTGGAGAAAAGTCATTAGGAATGTGCGTAAGTTATGCATGGTCCTCCAAAAAATTTGCGAGTCGAAAAGGGTTTTTCTGTCTCTACAAATGAAGCCTAAATCTGCAATTACAACCATGCACCTACAACCTGCACACATAAAAGAAGGGAAGAAGGGTTTTGGATGTGGATTTTCCTTAGTCAAACCCCGATTGCAAAATCAACCTTGAAAGAAAGTAATTGAAAATGCTTAAATGTAAATAATGGAAATGTTTACCTTGTAGATCTACAATTTGTTGATGATGGTTGCTTTGCTTCCTGAATGTAATCACAAGTGTTGCACGAAATGGCATGTGACATGACAAAACCCTAACACACACACATGCTTGCAAATGAATGTTGTAATGTTGCTCCAATGGATGAATGAAGAAGACACATGAAGAAGAAGACTTGATGGATGCTTGAAGACTTGAAGACTTGAACGCTTGATGATGATAATGGAGACCTTCTGCTTGTTTTTCCCAATTTCCCCTTATTCTTCTTCCCTTAGCCAAATGAGGGAATTAAGTATCCTTTTATACTTGCCTAGGAGGGTTAATTTTCATCTTGCCAAAGACCAACATAGGAGAAATTAAATCCTGAAAAGAGAATTAGGTCCAAGGGCTCGATGGATCCATTTTGGGGCCAAGCAAAGAGGGAGGATAGAGGTGCAACACCATTTTCCAAGGGGGACAAGAGCGCCACGCCCCTATCATTCCCTATTTTGGGGCTTGGACAATGTTATGAGGTGACACAAGAGCTGAAATAGGAGGAGATTTGGAAGAATAATTAAAAGAGGGGTCCCAATTGAGTAGGGAGATGCAGTCGCTAGGGTGAGGACCTAAAACACAATCAAAATTGCAAGTCACAATTTTATGATGGTACATTTAGCCCCCACTTTAGCTAGAGTATGGCTTATGCCAATACTACCACTAAAGTAGAAGAAAGAAAGAGATGAAGATGAGAGATGTAGAGCGATACCACAAGGAGTATAAGACATCACTAATCTTGAGGAACAAAAGCCCCCAATCTTAGGATCTTAACTCACTCAAACATATGCAAGAGCACACACACAAAAAAGAACAAGACAAACAAAATGAGACAAAGCACAAAAGACACATGACAAAAACCAAAACACAAGACCACAGATAAACTAGCCAAAGAGACCTCAATACTTAAATGTCTCAACAAATAATTGAAACACAAAGACAAATGCCATCACATAAACACCAATTGTAGACACCTAAAAATGGTCAACGCTTGCGGAGTCGTACTTTCACATTTGCGCATTGCCTCATTTTAGGTTTTTGCGTCGCATTAACATTTTCTCCTATGTCACGCACTTGGTCTTTATCATTTACGAACATTGAGTCCTTCTTCTGCATTCTTCATCTGTCTTGCTTTCGAATTTGGTCTTGTTGGCAACAATCTTCAATCATGATTTTGGGTCGATCTTTGTCCTTGTCAATCTTGTCATATTGCGATCAATTCGTCATCGATCCTTGTCCTTTTCAATCATGTCAATTTGGTCAATTTGTCATTGATTTTTGTCAACCAATCTCAATCAAATCATTTATCAATCAAATCATTTATCAATCCAAAATCATGATCGAATCGATATCAATTATCCTTTGTCAAGACCTAATTGTCATTCTTGCATTGTTAATTCATCTTCTAGGTTTTATGATTTATTCATTTAACCTTGTTTGTCATTTCTCCCTTTAGGTTAAACAATTTATTTATTTATCCTAAGTCTTCTTGTCACAATTAAATGTTTATTTAATTGGCTAATTAATTCCTCCTATTTTTGTAAATTAATGAGAAATTATTAATTTGCATCAATTTTCTAATTTCCAAGTCATCATTTCCAACTTAATTTTCTAATTTCTCCTAAATTCCTAAATGTCTATTTCTATTCCAAAATCTTGTCATAAATCCTTGCATAGCAATTTGTCATAAATTGTCATAAATCTTGTCATAAATCCTTGCATAGCAATTTATCATACACATGTCATAATTTTGCTATTCTTGATTTGAATTTCCATTCGAATCATTATCATGCTAATTTGATCTTTTTCTCTAATTTCTCTATAAATTGGATGAATTTCTTCAATCAAATCCCTTGATTCTTGATCCCTAATCAGACTGTTGAATTTCTAATCACTTTGTCAAATCACGCTTTGAGTATTCTTGTGTCAATGTCAATCTTGCTTTCAATTAGGTTTATGCACTTGAAGGTGAGATCTACAACAAAACTATTTGGAGAAGAAAGAAGAACAATGGAGCCGCATGAAGGGAACATTTGGTTTGCATAATCTTTTTGAATATTTTATCTTTATGTCTCTATTGAATGTGTTTTAGGATAGATCATTGCAATTGAGCTTTCGTGATTGAGCTAATGATTAGTATTTTGATTTGCTTGCGATGATTTCCTATTTCCTACCTTACACCAATAACTACATAAAAGAGCAAAGTCGACATCATCCATGAACCATCAATAGTAAGACTATGAATTCATGAGAGGAAGAAGAGAGAGAACATGAATACACACTTTGGTGATCCATGAGAAGAAAGGCGAACAAAAGGAACCATGGACATCTTACCCCTAGAACTAGGTGGTCCATGGAGAAAAAAGGACATGGAAAACTAGCCCCTAGATTCTGTCTAGGTGATCCATGTAAGGGAGGAGAGCGAGAACACCATTAGTTCCACTCAAACTCATGCGTGTGTATGTAAGTGAGGTTCGAAGCACCTCATAGGAGTCTATGCCCGAGTATACTACAACCTGTATAATAGATATAGTACAAATATCAAGAAAGGCATGACATATCACTCTAAGAGACCATTCTTTGGTTCCAAGAATAATCACCCTGCATAAGAGAAGAGTGGCGACATCTCGCTCTAAGAGGCTGCCCTCTAGTTCCGAGAATGACCCACTATATAAGAGAAAATTGGCAAAATCTCACTCTAAGAGGCTGCCCTATGGTTCTGAGAATGACCCACTATATAAGAGAAAAGTGGCAACATCTCACTCTAAGAGGCTACCCTCTGGTTCTGAGAATGACCCACTGTATAAGAGATACAATGCATGAGAGAAATATAATATAAAAGGAGCAGTTCAGGTGCCCCCCCTTAAGATGTCAACATATTTTAATGTTGATATCTTAAGGAAAGTAGAGCAAGGATACCTACCTTCGACACCAAGAAGATATCCATCATGCAACAATGTCATAAATCCAAGCAAGAGAGGGAATACTCTTCAAGCATGGATAAGATAGTTGAAAAGAGATGTCTTGCTATAAGTGTAAATGAGATCCATGGAGGAGAAGAGATCTTTTCTCAAAAGACATCTAATGAGTTGAGACATTACCATCTTTTTACTCCCAGAACTCATAAGTTTTTCTCATGTTTTGATTTATATGATGGGATAGTGATGATGTATTAAAATTTGACTATATGCATTTTAGATGTTAAGCTGAACCTATCAAAACATGTTTTGTCTTTGCCAGTTGTTCCTGCAGCCATGTGATTCATTCTTGTTGCCATGTAGATTGTCTTAGGCAATATCATGTGTGAAATTAATAGATGTTTTGACTAATTAAAATAGATGTGTATGTGCTTGTATGTTCTTTCTTTTGAATTGCAGGAATAAATAAGATGTTGTGGTGAAAGCTCTCCTGTCACACCAATTATAGTAAGAGATATTAAGGAGGTGACTAAAAGATCAAATCAGTAGAGAAGATGATGAGTGTAAGGAATGATAAAGGAGAAGTAGGCATGCAATACTCATTGGTGTTTGACTCAAGTGGGTATTAATATTATAAATACCACCACACTATGTTATGACTGTGGTTTGGTTTAGATCCACATTATTAGTAGCTTAACTCCAACTGTTTCCCTTCTTGAACATATCCGCCTCTTCTCATCAACATGATCTGTGTTGTAGGAAGTAGTTGTTTTCTTTTAAATAAGGATCTTTGTCTCTTTTCAGTGGTTAGAAAGAAAAGAGAAGAAAAAGAGCAGAAGATTTAGAAATAAAGTTACAGAGTGTTTTGAGTTTCTTTTGTCTCTGAATAATGTATTGACTTTTGAGGAACAATGAATAAAGATATGTTATTCTAAGCACTTAGAGTTATTTTGGAAGCCTTCCTGCAACCATTGGAAACATATCGATTGATTGTTCCTGCAACCAAAGCAAACAGATTAATTCATGTTTGATAGCTTTGGACTTAGTATTTCTTGAAAGAAATTTATGTTAATGTAGAGTTTTTCCTATAGCCATTCAGTTGTTTCAATTATTGATTACCTTTCCCACATAGATGTTAGTTTAGCTATCATAGGAATTTGGTGCATATATAGTATAGATCCATTTCAAGTATTATGTCCCTGGGTTGACAATCAAATGAACACCAGCTATGGAAATAGTAACTTCACAGAGTGAATGTCCAAACTTCGGGTTGAGACTTTAACTATAGTTATTATTCTTATTGTTGGGCTAAACATTTTTGGCATCATTGTGGGGGATGGTGTCAAACTAATAACCTGTTATGGTTATCATCTCTTTAGTTTTCACTTTAATTATTTTTGATAGACCTGATTGTTAAATAATTTTTATGAACCTGCATGCATAGGTGAAGAAGAGATGCTCAAGGTAGATTCCTACCCAATTATCCTAATCATGCAGGAATTGATCCCCCTAGATGTAAATCCTTTTTCTGAACTTTATCAAACCCCAGAGAATTTGAACCACCCTGAATCTGAATTTCCTAAGAACAACCTCTATTTCCTTTTTGGACCTCAAGAAGAAGAACTTCATCTAGTAAACTCCCCTAAAATTCCAATGCAAGGAAATCCACCTCCTAATGGGAATAATCCACCCCCACCTTTGGCACCAACATTTGAGTTTCCTATCTCTGATCAACATGATAATGCTAATATCAAGAACATTCCAGCTTCTTCCCTCCCTAAATTCTATGGATTAGTGACAGAGGATCCAAGCACATTCCTGTTTGAGTTTGATGTTCTATGTAGGAGTTTTGATTATACTATAGATGCCCATAGACTCAAAATATTTACCGCCACTCTGAAAGAATCATCTTTAAGATGGTTTATGAGCCTGGGGGTAGCACAATTACTACATGAGATGAGATGAAACGATTGTTTCTTGCAAAGTACAAGGATTATTGTAGAGGCATTGATCACCATGGGGATGATATTTTTAGAATGACATAGAAAGAAGATGAGAGTCTTGAAGATTATCTAGAAAGGTTTCTATTCAGTGTCAAAAAGTCCAAGCATAACACTCTAAATGAAGATTCCCTGAAGCTGATATTTTTGAGAGGAATCAACGATAAATGCACTAATGCTTTGGATCTTATGGGAGGAGGTGACATAACACAATCCACATGGAATGACATTGGACAAATTTGTCAAAAATATTCCGGATCCGCTTCTAAAAAAAATTGGCTTTTCAAGCCAGGAGTTTCTTCATCGACATCTGGTACTCGAGTTTCTAGAATGGAACTTAGCCATTTGTTGAAGGACTTTAAGGAGGATACCATAAATAATATGGCTACTTAACTGGACACACTCTCAGCTAAGAGGAAGCATGAGGAAGCTGATGCAGTTCTTATAGAATTCTGCCCTCATTGTAGACAAAGGAAAAGAGACTGCAGATGTAAAATGGTTGCAAATCTTGAAGTTCCTGACTTCAAGACAATACAAGGTGATGATGAACAAGTTTTCTATGTTGCTCAAAGAAGGGAAAATTTTCAAAGACAAGGTATGCCTCCTGATCCACTTTCTTTTTCTGGTTATAGTAGAAATTCCTATCCACCAAATAATAAATGGCAATCACCATATGCTCAAAAATTTGGTAGTTATCGAAAGTGGTATAGTCCTCAAGGCCAAAGCCAACATTTTTCTAGTCAAACTGCATAGTGGTAGCAACCTCAAGGAAATTGGTCTCCACCTCAGGGACAATGGCAACAATTTCAAGGAAATTGGCAACCTGCTCCTTAATGGAGGGGGAGTCAACCATGGACCAATAATTCTTCTAGATATCAAAAGCCTATTCAATAACCACAACCACCTACAATAATGCCAGCCCCTATAGCCACTACTATTCCACCTAAACCCACATAGTTTCCCACTCAACCAATGTCGAATTCTAATAGCAAATCTCAGCAACAACAACAACTTTATTCAGCTCATCCTAATCAATACCCAACTTATTCTCTATCTATAAGTGATATTCACCTCAAATCTAGGACAACTCTACCTAATCCATCCCCTCTAGTTATAAATGGAATACCCAAAGAATGGGAAATCTCTAGTCCAACAATCCCAATACCTCAAAAACAACAACTACCCCCATTCCCCTAGAGGTTGCAAGAAAAAGAGGTTCTTCCAGAACAGGAGCAAGGTTTTGATATTATAGATCAACTGAAACACATATGTGTTAAAATCCCATTGTTACAAGCAATAAAGGATGTTCTTGTATACAGTGTGGCACTTAGGGAAGCATGTCTAAATAAGCTTGGTAGAAAGAAGAAATATCCATAAACAGTGCATGTAATGGGTCAACTGGCAGATATTATGCTAGGAAAGGTTTCAATTCGTAGGTATGCCGATCTTGGTAGCCCTATCATGAATATAGTCATTAACGACACTCAGATAAAGAATGTTTTGATTGATTTAGGAGAAGCCATTAATGTTATGACAAGGGATATTATGCAGTGGCTTGAAATCACTAGGCTCAAACCTACACCTACAGTCCTACAACTTGCTGATAGTTCTACAGTTTGACCTGATGGTATGATTGAAGATATAGTTGTTGCTTTGGATTCTTGGGAATACCCTACAGACTTTATGAACCTGTCTCCTAAGGCCACATTGGGAGGATATCCAATGATTTTGGGAAGAACTTTTCTTGCTACAACTGATGCATATATTGGATGTAGGTTAGGGGATATGACTATTTCAGATGGGAACTCTACCAAAACATTAGCTTTGTATTCTCCTGCTCAGCCCCAATTTGATCAACAACAAGCCGTTTGGCCTAACTTGGGAGAAGAATTTGAAGGAGTTGACTTTATCAATCACCTTATGATGATTAATAGAGGACCATTCATCCAATTTCATGATAATGACTCAATTCTTTATAAAATTCTGACAAATGAGTGAAGACAAGAGCAACAATTGTAGGAGTTAGTACCAAATATTACAGAATCAGACTTTCTTGCAGCCACTAATATATTGCATACTATGTTGCCACAGGAAGTCTATACTTCTTATTTTTCTGATATATCTCAGATTGATCTTACTATCAATGTCGAAGTTGATTCAAATAAATATTTGAATATCAACAGTAATCTTCCAGAAACTCAAAGAGTGGCACTTGTGGATTTGCTCAAATGTCATAAACATGCTTTTGCATGGGATTACAAGGATATGCATGGAATTGATACAACAATTTGTACCCACCATATCTACATAAAAGAGGACTGTAGACCACTTAGATAGCCACAAAGAAGAATCAATCCTGCATTAAGAGAAATAGTTAAAGAGGAATTGCAAAAGTTGTTGAATGCTGGATTTATCTATCCTATTTCTGATAGTCAATGGGTATCACCTTTGGTAATAACCCCTAAGAAAGGAGCAAAATGGAGGGTATGTGTTGATTATGGAGCCTTGAACTTAGCAACCAGAAAAGATCATTTTCCATTGCCATTTGTGGATCAAGTATTAGACTCTTTGGTAGGGAAGCAATACTTCTCATTTCTTGATGGATTCAGTGGCTACAACTAGATTCAAATTGCCCCAGAGGATCAAGAAAAGACTACATTTACTTGTCCTTGGGGAACATATGCATATTATATTCTTCCTTTTGGATTGTGTAATGCTCAAGCTACTTTTCAAAGAGCAATGATAAGCATATTTTTAGATATTTCTCAAGACAACATGGAAATTTATATGGATGATTTTACAACCTACGGTTCAAAATTTGAAGAAGCAATGGAGAACCCGAAGAAAGTTTTGCAATGGTGTGAAGACTATAATTTGTCATTAAATAGTAAAAAGTGCTTCATGATGATGCAGGAAGGTATAGTCCTTGGTCATCATATCTCTATAAAAGGAATACAAGTTGACCCAACAAAAATTGAAGTTATTCAAAATATCACTACACTGATAAAGAAAAAAGATGTCAGAAGTTTTCTTGGTCATGTTGGATATTATAGAAGGTTTATCAAAGATTTTAGCAAAATTGCAAGTCCCTTATATTCTCTTCTAACCAAGGATATGGAATTTAAATGGACTTCTTCATGCAATGAAGCTTTCTTAAAGCTCAAACAAGCTTTGACCCAAGCACCAGTTCTTAAAGGTCCAAACTGGTCCTTACCATTTCAAATTCATACAGATGCATTTGATTATGCAATAGGAGCAGTCTTAGGAGAAAAGATTGATAATTTGGAGAGTGCAATATATTATATCAGCAAGAATATGCAGGGGCTTGAGTTAAATTACACAATCATTGAAAAAGAAATGTTAGCAGTTATATATGCACTCAACAAATTTAGGCACTATATAACAAGATATCCTATATTTGTGCACACTGAACATACTACAATTAGATATCTCATGAATAAGCCTTCAATTACTAGAAGATTAACTTGCTGGTTATTATTGAAGCAGGAATTTGATATCACAGTTATTGATAAACTAGGAAAGTCTAATGTGGTTGCAGATGATCTTTTAAGACTTCAATTGCAGGAAGATCCTGCAACCATAGATGATGCTTTTCCAGATGAACATTTATTCCTTATACAAGCCCACACTCCCTGGTATGTTGATATTGCCAATTATTTAGCTGTTGGTAAAATGCCAAATCATTTCTCTCATAAAGAAAGAAGGTTGTTAGTTTAGAAAAGCCTTAACTTATCATGGATTGCTAATTGTTTGTTTTATACTGGACCTGACCAAGTCATGAGAAGATGTGTAAGAGAGGATGAAACATATGATATCTGGCATGCATGTCACGATGAACCATGTGGAGGACATTTTGCTGCTAAGAGAACAAAACTTAAGATACTGAACACATGATATTATTGGCCAACATTATATAAGGATGCAACACAACATACAAGGAAATGTGATAGATGTCAGGACATGGGGAGGCCTACTAAATCTAATGAGATGCCATTATACCCACAAATATTAGTTGCACCATTTGATAAATGGGGATTAGATTTTTTTGGGCAATTGATCCTCCTTCTAATGTAAAATATTACATTCTAGTATGTACTGATTATGTAACCAAATGGGTGGAAGCTTGAGCTATGACACATGCAAGAGATAATAAAGTGGCCGAGTTCTTTTATGAAGAGATATTTACCAGGTATGGAGTTCCAAGGGAAATTGTATCAGACCAAGGACCACAATTTACTTCCACATTGATTGCAGCCTTGGTCAATAAATACAATATAAGGCACAAAAAATCTACTCCATACCATCCACAAGAAAATGGACAAGTAGAGGTCACAAATAGGGAGCTAGAAGCCATTCTTACCAAATTAGTAGTTGTTCATAAAAAAGATTGGTCTCACAGACTTCCAGAAGCCATTTGGGCATATAGAACAAGATGGAAGACACCAATTGGTTTTACAACTTTTGAAATGGTGTATGGAAAAGCAGCAATGATGCCTATTGAGTTTGAACACAAAACTCTAAGGACAACTTTTCACTTGAATATGACACTTTCTGAAGCACAAAAAAGACCGTATTCATCAATTGAATGCTTTGGATGAGTGGAGAAAAATAGTTGACCAATAAACAAAACTAATTAAAAATTAGAGAGCTAAGTGGCATGATAAATAAATCAAGGAGAAGAAGTTTCAAGTAGGTGATTGGGCACTGCTATATGATTCAAGATATAAAGATACTATGGGAAAGCTGCAACAAATGGTTACACCCATATGAGATAGAGGAAGTTTTCAAAAATGGAGTTGTTCATTTGACCACTATTGATCCAGTCTGATTTAAGCTTTTAGTAAATGGTCACCGACTACGTCTCTATCATAATCCTGCCATCAAAGAGCAGTTCCTACAACAATTTGCCAAGAAAGATCAAATATCACTTCCTGTAGCAACTGGGCAAGTTCCTAGTGCCACAAAAGGGAGCATTCGGGGTACGGTTCCTACAGCTTCTGTAGGGAACGTTCCTAACACTCTATAATTCTTCAAGCATTATTTCATAAAGATATTTCCATGTCTTATGGAAATATTATTCTCCATAAATAAATTTTCCATCCACGTCATTCTATCTCATTTCTTTATCTATCATTTCATTCATGTCAAATATTTTCATTTCACCATTCTTTTGGCTAACTGTTTTCATGCAACATTTATTCGCATGACTGTAGGTATGTACATATATTATTATTTTTAATTATGCATTTATCATTTCACTATGATTATTGCCTATGCCAAATCATGTACACTTTCCTAAATTCTTTCTACATGTGTGGATACGTGCCAAAATAAGTTGGGGGGGTGTTTTATGGTCCGATTTCCAAAATTAGTAATTATCCATCCTTTTTGGTACCTTGATTTGATTGCTTACCATCATTCTTTTTATGAGATATTCTTTGGCATGAGAAAGTAATGAATTCTACTGCCAAAACTAGAAGTAACTAAGGAAGGAAGTTTCAATCAAATATTTTTAGTCTGCAGAGTACTTCAGTTCCTCATTCTCAGCTATAGAAATTATTTCATTAACTGAGATAGTCATGGGTGGAGATCCTATCCACCATGAACCAATAATCCATGATGCGTTACTATAGGATGCTCTTTGTGAGCATTATTTCTGGCTACATGGTTGGATTGCCTACTTTCTAAAAACAACAAATTATAATGAGAAAATTGCCTCTGATTTCATGCATTCATTCAACCAAGTGGAAGCTACTATCAAAGGATTAAGGTTTATTGCTACAGAGCAATGAATCACTAAAGTTACTGGGTTTCTACAGGAAGGAGAGCTATTTCCTAAATCAAATGATGCAAGAAGCACCAGAGTAGAATTTACGCACCCCACAAATGGACCTCTAGTGGTGGACAAGCAGGTAACCAGACGGGTATCTCTTCTAGTAGAATGGCCCTAGGAGGCCTTGTATATAATGAAGTAAATTACCTGTGATGAAAGGTATTCAAATTTACATTCAGTCCATTTCAAATTGCTTAGTCATTTATAGCATGGCCAGAGGGTAAATATTCCAAACTTTTTATACCACCTCATTTCCACAAGTATCAAAGAAACACAAAAGAATGGAAATCATTCTGTCAGTCATCATGGTCTGATAAAAATTGCTGGTAGAATGTTCTCTTAGGGATGTTTCACAGATGGCATGGGGGGGTATTTGAAGACATACTGTAGTTTAGGGTTGAAGATGCTCCTGTTGCAGATGAGTTAATAGTTCAAAAGGAGGATACGGGAGGACCCTCTTCTCCTATAATTTCTGCAGGGAATGAATCTCTTGTCACCAAAGAAGCTTTGCTATTATGGAGGAAGAGATGGTGGAAACAAACATTGAGCAACCCTCCACTTCTTTCCAAAGAGGAGTGACATCTTCTAAAAGAAAAGGGAAAGAATTAGAAGTAATTAATGAAAAAGATGAACTTATGGTTAAGCCGCAGGCAACCCAGGTTTCTCTTGCAGCCAAGAGGCGTAGGCCGAAGGGAAGTGCCCCTACAACAAAGCCTCTAGTAGAAACCATTCCTGCAGCCACTCCAAAGGTTTATGCAAGAAGGACTCAGAGTAGTACCCAAAAAGTTTATCTAGCAGGTGATGCAACAAAGGTTATTTCAGTTGAAGCATCGGAAGAAGAACGGGAGAGTCCAACAAAGGTTGAAACTCAGGAGGAACATGACGTTGACAGACTTTCAAGTCTAGCATATGTGGTAGAACAACTTGAGGAACCTATTGAAGAAATCCCACGTCCTAAGGTAACAATTATTAGACCTCCATCATCTCTCACCAGTTTATCTATTGCATCAACATTCTATAGGTAGTGGGAGATAGAGAGGGCTAGTTTCCAGGGAATTATTGATAAGAAATAGAGGGAAATAGAAAGAAGGGATGATAAAATTGAAGAATTAGAAGCCATGATTGATACAATTACCAGTATGGTCCTTGAGTTAATGCAATGTAGGGTGCTGCTAAGAGTTTATGCTCTGCATTTAAAGGAGCGATATTTAAATTTTAAATTAAACTGCATTATTAGGGACCTTAGCCCTTCTTTAGACACCCCTGAGGAATTTCATGAAGCCTATCAGACTTCTCCAGTAGCTATGAAAAATTTATTGTGTGAACTCTACTTGCATAAATATGTTGTGACTTCTGACAGTGAGTGGAATTCCTTGCTATACATTGGTGATATCCACATAAAAGCCTTAATGTCATGGATTTAGAATGAGATCAGCATGGGAACACAAGCCAAAACACATAAGATTATTGAATTTGATTATACATTGCCACTTAGGAAGGAAGAAAAAGACCCAAGGGTTATTTATTATGATTGGCAGAAGCTATTGGCAAGGCCAGATGTAAGGGGCCAAGTATTGCCAATGAGGGAATAAATATTCTAATCATATGAACACTTAATTCAGAATGAAAGTGCAACTGCAATTGACTGCTTGACTTAGGGTTGAAACAATTTTCCAGAGGAATTAAAATAGGGAGAACCTCATTCATTGCCAAATTTTCATGCAGCTTGATGAATACTAAGAGGGGGGGTGAATTAGTATACCAAAAAATACTATAAACAAACTCTTAAACAATTTAGCAGATAGCCGGTACAACAGTTTCACTATTAAATAGGTTAAGATAAATGCAAACCAAATAGCAAACAAAGTATTCACCCACAAGAGCACAATCACCATAACACAAGATATTTGACGTGGAAACCCAAATGGGAAAAACCACAGTGAGCAAAAACTCACAAGTAACTATCTGTAGAATAGAAACCAGACCGGTTAAGGTCATACAATGTTCTTCACTAGAATAGATCCTGTTAGGAATCTAGTTCTTTGTTAGGAGATAAGTCCTATTGAAGACTACCTTGTGAGAGGATTTTAGATCCATATTTGTGAACCACCTTGTTAGAGGATTTACAAAGGATTTGCTAGGCCTACTCGGTTAATGGTTTCAAACCTGTCTAAGATGTGAGTAATCAACAAGTGAGTGATCTAGATACTAGCATAGTATGCTTGGTTAGATCCTTGATAGCTTATTGTTAATGCATTTCAACATTACTTCAGTCTTCAATATCTCCACACTCTAACTCTTCACACAGACCTAATCTTCTCTACAAAGATCACACATAACCTTATCACTCCTCATACATCATACTTCCAAACCCTAGACATGATGTCCTTATAAAAAAAATAATTTCATGTCGGTCCAATAGGATTAGACTACAAGTTCCTAGGTTCAGTGCATCTAGACATATTTGGTAATATGACACAAAATCAGCACCGAAGTGTCAGTGGATGATAACTCATCACACATTACAGAAATATCGGTTGGTAACTCATCACAAAGTAATATCAGTTAATACAATATACCGATTACCGGTTTGTCAAAATGAAGACTGGTAGATCATAGTGTTAACTACCACTTGGGTCCTTCATACCACTTGTGATCCTTGAACTGCTTGAGGTCTCCATACCGCTTGAGCTCTTTAGTCAATCTATGACTAGTAAACATCTTCTGCAAAATATCGATAGTCTAAAGACTATACACAATACCGGTTGAGAAAAACTCATACATTAAGAAAGTGTGACTCCATCATAAAGAAAGTGTGTGTCCATAAATGAAAATCAAAACATCATCAACATGCCAACAATCTCCCCCTTTGGCATTGATGGCAACACTTAGGAAAATTTTGACATCTAAGTGATTTTACAACAAAAAATGCCATAATCAAAATTACTCCCCCTAAGCATATACACTATCCCTTTTTATAGAAATTACAATATACACTACTCCCAAAATGAAAGTATACAGGAAATGGTAACATTCACCAAAATTTTATTGTATACTACTCCCCCTTTGCCAACAATGACAAAGTAATGCAGAATAGCCCCCATTTCCTTATATATAAAAATAGAGTAAAGGTTTATGACAATAAGGAATAAAACTTATCAAAAAAATATTTAAAGTCCTTCATGGCCAATGACCATGACTCAAGTAATGAGGTAGCAACCTCACTTTTAGTTTGCATCTGGAATACCAGTTCTTCCATTGCATCAATGGTACTCATTTCTTGAGTTACCGTGATGGCTTCCAGATTGAGAAAATATTTCTAAAGAATCTGTAGTCGTGAAAATAAGACCAGTTGAAGTTCCTACAAATCTCTGGTCTGGTTGCAGATTTCTGATTCCATTCTGACAGTCTAAATCTGATACTAATGAATTGTTTGCCCATATGTAGTGAATGAATCATATGGCATCTTGAAGTTGCTTAAATATGCCTGTAACTCTGATTGGAGTTTATCTTTTTGTTTAAGTACATCATCACAAAATAGATGGGGTTGGCATATTTTACTCAATAGTAATTTGCTGTCATCCATAGCAACATTGATATCCTTCTGCTATTTTAGAAGTTGAGACCATAGCTCAATCATTTTCTTGGCTAAGGTAGTGTTGAGTGCCTTTTCATGATTCATATTCGCAGTGGCTGCAACAACATCTTCCAAGCATTTTACCTGGTCCTCCACTACGGTACAAAGAAGTTTGAGCTTGGACAGAGAGGAATTGGTACTAGGGAGGTTAGTATTAGGAATCAGACTGGTAAGGGTGTCAATTGCAATTTGTATGACATCCCTTTCCTTCTTCCTCTGTAACTCTTCCAGTCTTTCATGTGCCAGTTTGATGCCTCGCAGCAGCTCAGACTCATTTGTTGATTGAAGGTCAATCAAACTGGTGGTTTCAACTAGTTTGGCTTCACCACTAGTTGCCATAGGAATCTCCACTTGTGTTCTCTTCTCTCCTTCCTTCTCCTCTTCCACTTTCTTCTTATCCTCTTCTTTCTTCTTTTGCTCCTCTTTCTGCTTCTCCATTTCTTTTCTCTTCTCCTCTTCTTGTTTTCTCTTCTCTTCTTCTTGTTTCCTCTTATCCTCTTCTTTCCTCTTCTCCTCTTCTTTCCTCTTCTCTTCTTCTTTTTTCCTCTTCTCCTCTTCTTTCCTCTTGTCTTCCTCTTTCTTTTTCTCTTCCTCTTTCCTCTTGTCCTGTTTCTCTCTTTCTACTTTGTCTCTGTCCTATTTTTCTTTCTCTACTTTTTCTTTATCTAGTTTCTCTTTCTCTATGTCAGGAGTGACATCCCCAGCATCTAATGCATCCACATCAATGGGATCATTTTTCTCTATCACTCTTTTGCCTTCGCTTTCAAATGCCTCATCCACTTTGCCTGATGATAGGCCCGGTTCTTGTTCAACCTTCATATTTGCTTTAGACACAGTGTAATCTAACAACAACTTTTGCATGTTGACATGTGTCCTTCTCCACTTTAGAAGCTCTACCTTCTAGTAGCATGAGTCTTCTCTTTCTCATGAAAAAGAGGCCTTTGTTCTTATCCATTATCTCAAATAATTTTGAATTTGAGGCATCGGGAAAGTATTGTGCAAAGTCTTTCTCCCTTATTTCCCATTTTTTTTCAATGGAAATGTGCCATTTATTATCCAAAGAATTATATAAAGAATCAGGTGTCACCGATCTAATTTCCGATGGCGACTGGTCATTAACACATAAATATTTAATGATTTCCTACTCTACTTCTTCTTTCTCACTATCAGTAAAATCATCAAAATATTCTTTTAAATCATCAAGCACTTTCCTCTTAATATTCTTAATAGTCCTCTGACAATGTGTCAATGGCTTATAAGAGGAAATATCTATATTTATTGGTGCAAAGGTTGTAAGTGCATTACCGATAGATTTTGCTTTCTTTCTTATTTGCCTTGTCTTCTTCAGTTGAATTTCCGGTTCAGTATCCTCTAACTCTGGTGAGCTAGTTTTGGTTTTCCGCTTCCTCTCAAAGACTTTAGCAGGAATAACCTCAGGTTTCTTCTTAGCAGGTGACCCCTTGGTCACTTTTGGACTGGCAGAGGTAACCGATGCAGATACCAATGTCACTACTTTGTCCTTCTTCTATTTTGGTTCTTCAATCGGTGTTACCCTCTCTAAGTAGGTGTCGGTTCTCTTTTTATTAGCATCTAGTGATGAGGCAAGCAGGGTAGAGGCATACCCAATCAGCATATCATACATCACTTCATATCCCATTGGTTCAACTTCTTCCTTTCTTGGTTCCACTGCTTCCATTATGCATTCATCTACCTTTATGGTGAAGCAGATGTCATCTTCATATTTCTTCACAATATCACCAGATATCTTCATTCTCTGGCTCATTTTTTGCTTGAATTCATCAAAATACTTATTCAGAGCCTCAGGATGTGAAGTTCCCACTACTTTAAGACTTTCCTTGATTTGTCTGGAGACCGGTAGGTTAGCAGACCATTGCACATCACCTATTCCTGGGAAACAACCTTGAAAATAAAAGAATAAGCCGACCAGTAGTTGTCCAAATCTAAACCTTAAAGCATTATCTTGTTTAATGGACTTTAGGTTCAATAGCAATTTCTTCTGCAAATAGGTACATAGGTCAAATGTAGTATTTTCTTTAATCATTCTGTAAGTAACATTCACCACAACAGTTGGGACAAAATTCATTCTGCTGGCATAGAATATCCGGTATCCAATCACCATGCAATCATACTTAACCAAATCATCTTTGATGGTGTTGGCAGTCATCGCCCATTGGTCGCTTAGAGAACCGGTGAGCTTTGTCATTTCTGTTTTGGTGACCTTTCGAAGAGCTAACACCTCTTTGACATTACAGAAACTGGTGACGACATGAATCACTTCTGGTGTGATGTCATGCATCCGCTCGAGGTACATCTTATCACCGTGTACCTTGCTAAGGATGATGTGGATGTGTTCTTCTATGAATTCTTCTAGAAAATACACCACATTATGTAGTTTCATCTTCTCTAGGATGCTATATTGAGGTTTGATTTTCTTGTCATCCCCACAGAATAGACCTAGCTGGGAATGAATCACTAAGGATCCTAGGCCTTCTAGTTTACAATCAATATATCCTAAAATATCTTCCTCAACTATAACTCCAGTGGGTATCTAGGATAAGGCATTGTATTTCATCTTCTTTTGAATAAAATCAGCTGAATCTATAGGTGCACTAGAACTAGAGTGCGATGTAGATACCATGATAACAAAGAAATTTGAGAAATAACTTCACAATCTGGAATTTAGGGTTTGCTAATGTCTCCCACAATACACCACTTTGGTTGCTAGAATACCGCTTAGTGTTCTTCACTGAAAGTTTGCTGAATTCCTCTACAAGATTTTTGGATACACTTTGAATTGCTAGATGAATCGCTCTTTGTCACTCTTCCCATCTCTATAGACTATTAGCTCAAAAACTATTATGGGCTAGCTACTATTGGCCAGATATGGAAAAAGATGCCATTAAATTTGCTAAGACTTGTGAGAAATGTCAGCTTCATGGAAATCTCATACATGCCCCGACAAGGGACCTCATACCATTTATAACATACTGGCCTTTTCAGCAATGGGGCTTTGATCTCATTGGTCAGATATATCCGGCTTCATCCAATGGACATAAATTCATCATAACTGCCATTGAGTATTTCACCAAGTGGGTAGAGGCAGTTCTGCTCACCAAGGCAACTGGTAAACAAGTCGCCTTATTCATCCTAAACTATATAATTTGCAGGTATGGGATACCTTCGTCCATCGTGACTGATAATGGAGGACAATTCAAAAATAAAGATCTGGATGAGCTTTGTGAGAAATTTAAAATAAAGCAACACTGGTCATCAGTATATTACCCTCAAGGTAATGGACAAGCTGAGGCATCTAACAAAAACCTACTGACTATCTTGCACAGAATAGTGAACAAGTCTAGGAAGGATTGACATCTGCAGCTCAATCCTGCACTATGGGCTTACAGAACCAGTATCAGAACACCTACTAGGGCTACACCTTTTTCTTTGGTGTATGGGTCCGAAGCAGTATTACCCATTGAAGTAGAAATACCATCTCTAAGAGTTTCGTTGCAAGGTCTTGTTACTGATGAAGATAGTAGAATATCTAGATTGCAAGAATTTGAATTGCTGGATGAGCTTCGGCAAGTGGCGTTTGATCATCTCAGAGTGTATCAGAAGAGAATGTCCAGGGGGTATAACAAGAAAGTTCGACAAAGAGAATTTCAAGTTGGTGACCTAATTCTGAGAGAAAATCCAAAAAATCAATAGTTTCATGACAACAAAGGGAAGTTTGAACCCAACTGGCTAGGTCCCTACATTGTTACTGCAGTATTCGGCTCCAGTGCCTATCAACTCTCAAACTCAGAAGGAGAATAGCTCCATGAACTGATTAACACCATCCACTTGAAGAAATTCTTCCCTTAGCACTCTTTGCTCTAGAAAACTTGTACAGTTGGAAAAAGTCCTGAAAAAAATCCTAAAAATAAAAAAAAGTCCTGAAGAAACCAAAAAAAAATTTAAAAAAAAAAAAAAGAAAAAAAAAAAAAAAAAAGAAAAATTGCCCTGGTGAAAACCTGGCAAACATGCACCTTGGTAAAAAAATAAATGAATCTCTACCAAGCAGGTGAAAACTTGGCAAACAGGCGCCTCTTGTACTCAAGCGCTCCATCTATCAATGCAACATTGGCATTTCCCGCTTTCAAGTATCTTTTTCTTTCGCTTATACATATTTTCAGTCACTTTTGTGACATCCTGGTTCGTTGGATCCCTCATGACTTGAAACTGATCAATGTCCTAGTCTTAGGTTACTCGACAAAGCACATTACATATCCTAAGCAGTGTCAACCAAGTCATTATTCCGTCAGTGAAACCTGGTCATCCACTCCAAGTCAGTTACCTGTCTCCTGACTACTATAGAGTTTTTATCATTGAGTTCACAAGCAAAACAACATAACGGAAAACAATTACTAAACAGTTTGGGCTATGAATGAAAATTTTCTTTGTATGCTGTCTTTTATATTGATTTTCGATTATTGTCCCTCTGAGTAACTCGAGGAAGTCTATTGTGACCAAGAGAAGCAAGGATTGGGGGCATAATATTTTCTTTGTTTTCTGCTTGTAGGAATGATCCTGATGATCTGGAAACATATAAATTAGCTAGGTGTTTGTGATAAGAGCCTTCACATTAAGGTAAAATCGCCTCACATACCTAGACTCCGCTTATTTGTATGCTACAGGGAGGTCCATATCATTTCTTTGTCTATTTTGAGGGAATTTCTTTATGATGCAATTTGGGTCCCTGCAAAATCTGTCCAAGGATATGAACAAAAAAAGGGTCATTGCGGACAAGATAACTAATATTGCACATTGAAAAAGAAAGGAACTCTAACCTGCCTGTTGTGTTCATTATGCTCAGTGATGAATCTTAAGTATTTTAAATTCAGTGACTAGGTTTAGGTTGCATTTTGCACATCATTTTGCATTTCATTCTGCATTTTTGTGAATCTAGAGTGATTTCGGTATAGTAATAATCTCCTTATCTTATGAATGAGAGCTGAGAGCGTCATCATTTCTTACGCTAGGTGGTCTTTTTTATCATTATTTCTTCAATTGAGTACTTGTGTTTTGAGATGTTTAGCTGCATACATAACATTTCATATAGATTCATTCATTCATTTTATTATTAAATCATTTGCATTCATCTTATTGCATAGAAAAAAACAAAAAAAATTGCACTATTCATTTTCATTCATTTATTTGCATATGAAAAGAAACAAAAACATAGACATTCATTATCATTTGCAATACATACATTCATGCTGAAAGAAATACATACATGTAGAATAAAGCATATAGAAACATCTCATAATCGAATTGACACAAGTATAATGAAGTCAAATTGGATCTTGTATATATATATCATCTCAAGTCTAAGAGTACAAAATGATGTCCAATGACATGTACAAACTCCCATCGGAGCAAGAATCGTATCGGCTACAAAAAAAGGGTGTGTCTACAAAAAATATCCTAGCTACAAAAAGAATCATCTAGCTGGCACCCTCTCCCTCATCACCTGGTGGAGGAGGAGGAGCCTGATGCCCGGGATCTTGGCGCGGTGCTCGTGCTCCCTCCAATCTAGCCATATACTATGAATAGGGTTGCACCTGCTATACAAAAGGAACTACAACACTATATGCCACCACATAATATGCAGCCCTACTACTCTGGAGTAGCACCTCCTGTTGAAGAGACTCTATCTCTGCTCTCGACTCGGCTCTCAATGTTGTGATTTGGCGATCATGCTTTGCCCTAACCTCAACTAGTTCTCGGTCTCGCTCTACCAGTTGAGTTTGAGCCACTATCAACTGTGACTGTAGCTCTGCAAGGCGTGCTCTCATCGACTGACCCGTGTCAACCCCTGCTCTCTCGCAGGCTCTCCACCGCCATCTCCATTGCCATCTCCACTTGTGGCTCCACCCTGCTCATCCTGCCACTGCCGGACCTGCCTCGGAGCTGCTCGCTCCTCCTCTCCACCATCCAACCTCATGCCTACTCTCCCAAGGGATCCACCCTCACCCCTTTTCTATCCAACATCAGCTCATACTCTACTGTTGCTAGCACCAGGATCACCACCAGTCCATCGTGGAGCATCTGGTCTCTAGCCCTGTCCCTGCCTATGGCCCTATCTCTATGCCTATCCTTGTGCCAGTGCGGGGGCATCATCCTCCACATCCTAAATATGAGGAGCATGCTCTCCAGGATCCGTAAACCAAGGGAATGGATGCTGCTAAAAGTAATCACTGTACTGGGGCAATACCCCCGCATCTGCTATATCCTCCAGGTAATCCCACCTCAACCAGTGTAAACCTGTCAGCTCCTGCATCGCTAAAGCATAAGATAGCCTAGGTGACCATCCCTGTCTCTCCTTATCAGCGTATCGAGTATACGCTATATACTCCTGAGATATCCCCTGCGGCTAGCCGTACTGCCTCATCACTCGTGAAATGATGAATCACTCCACAACAGTCTACGATCTCCCAATCAGTGGGCGTGTAACAAAAAGATCTCTCTGCACCGCCTGCCAGTCATCCCATGACTCCAACCCCCTATACGGTCTCCATATAATAGCTATCAGATCATCAAGATGTCATCGCCAGAAGTCTATCTTGCCTAGATGGGGCTGTGTAATATATCCGACATACTTGTAGATAATAGGCTGCCCGGGCTCTCTGCTATCATCTACTATCGGCTGACAAATGGGAAGGTGCTCCCAAGCCTACACCTATAAAATGTAAACCCCTGCAGCCATGCTCCACCCATCTCTGTAGACAATCTCATGCATCTCCCAATACATGTGAGCCAATAAGCAAGAGCCCTAGCCAAGTCTCTAAGGGGTCTCTATCAACCTCTCCAACATATGGCCCCATCCACTCTGAAAACCTTGTTGCCCTCTATCTGGCATCAAGAAGCAACCAATCAAACCTGCTAGGACACATGCTAGTGGATACTCCTCACTGTACCTACCCATCAATATATCCCAACTCATAGAATGAGTCAAAATATCAGGATCCTTGAATACGTTCCTAAGAGCCTGTAGTCCATGTAACAATGCAGTATCATAATCCACCTTATCTCCAACAAAAGGGATACAAAGGATCCTGTACACATCCTCGGGTGTGATAGTCAACTCCCCAACTGGAAAATGAAAGATATTATTCTAAATGAAATCTCTCTACCAACACTATCAGCATCCCGTGGTTCACACGGATATTAGGTAGCCTCATTAGGTGAGTAAAGCCACACATATCAATATGAGCCTGCTCGACCTCAGACAAATCATGAACCAAAGCCACAGTGGGAGGATATACACATTTGAAGAGCATAGGAGGTAAGCACACCTGCACAAAAACTCAACAACAATCATCAGAAAACATTCCACATGAGCCTACAAGAGAAGTTAAACATCACGCAAATCCAAATAAGTCAAATGCAAAAGCAAAATTTCATGTTTACACTTTCAAAAATGGTCACTATTTTTCGAATGACAAAACACAATTAAATAGAATCTCGTATGAGTCAGGAATGGCTCTCGTACGAGAAAACAACCTCGAATGACACTTTATTGGACTTTGCATGACAAAATGGTCTCCTAACCGACCTGTCATACTACACAAGGGTTACTCCCGTATGACAAATCTAATAGTCTGAAATGATAAAAGAAAAATTGCCAATTTCTCATACGAGACAGGATCCTGTGTCGCATGATAAACCGCGACACCCGACCCAAAACCCATGAAAAACGTGAAAAATAAACAAAAAAATTCAAAATTGGAAACATAAAGAGGCTAAAGATTGATCACTTATCACTGGCTCGTAATTTCAGGGTCGATTGTGATGTCTCTGGCGCTCAAATCGATGCTAACGAGTAGGGACCACCATTTTTCTTTGCAGAAGGCTTTTTGAATTTTCAAACTTGGAGGGTTAAAATGAACTGAAAATGACACTTTCATCCTATATATAGCCTAAAACCTAATTTTTCAACTTTCTCTGATGGTCACGAAAATTGTACCCTTAGATAATATGTCTGCTCTAATTCCATTTTCGGGATCGAAATCAAAATTCAAGATCGTTTTAGTAGTCAATTTCAAAATTTTGACCACTTAGCGCTTTTTTTTTCATCAAATGCTCATTCTTTCTTCAAATTGTACTCAATTTCAAACACTGAATCTTAATTCAATTTCATTCTACACATCAACATTACAATCAACTCTACACTCAATTTCTTATCAATCATCACCGAAATTTTCAAAAAAATCCTCATGATTATTTTGTGCTCAAATAAGTTATTTTTTGTCACACAATTGCCTATAATCAATCCCTCGCTATCTTTCTCATGACCTTATGACTTCACATCTCACAAGTCAAGAATTTTTTTCAAATCTTCATCAAAAGTCGAGCAAAATCTTTTCAATTAAAGAAAATCAATCCTTATTGCTAAGGGGCATCTCAGCTTCATCGCTTCACATCAAGTTGAGATCTCTCGATCATTTGAATCAATCAATCGCTAAGGGGCATATCAGTTTCATCACTTCAAATCAAGCTAATATTTGTCTTTCATCTTAATTAATCTCTTAACATTAATCAGTTTCATCGCCTCAAATCAAACTGATTATTCGTTTAAACTCAATCAAAAGTTTAAAGAGTTTCTTTGATCACACTAAATCCAAGCAGGTGTTCAGTATTCATTTCTTGATCAAGTTGAACGGTTCATTCTTCACTCATTGTGTCTTGATCAATCAAGTTCAAGATTTATTTTTATCATCACTCACTGTATCTAAGATCAATCAAGTTCTAGATCAGTAAGATCCGCTTCTTGATCAATCAAGTTCAAGTTTGATATCTTTGTTTTCTATTGTTCCTCAATTCAATCAAGTTCAGGATCGGTATCACTTTAATCAGACCTCATTTATCTTTGCCGCTTCGAATCAAGCTAAACACCTTGCTTTTTTATCTAGTTCATGATCAATCAAGTTCAGAACTGGCATCTCCTAGACATCACACATTCTTTGAATCAAAGCGCTGCTCACACATTAATTCAAAGAGGGGCAAATGTAATACCCTAAAATTGGTCATCTAAACCATGGGCCCCTAATCTTGAAAACATCACCAAGGTCCTAACCAAAGGTAATTAAATTAATCTTGAGCACATTATTAATTCTTTAATTATCAAAAATCACATGGCAAATCAACTACTCAACATTAATTAAATATTGATTTAATTAATTGAATCATTTCCAAGAATATCATTTTGATCAATTATCCCATTTTAATTTATTAAATATCCTTGCATATTTAATTAAATTAATAAATTTGCCATTCAATCATGCAAAAGGATTAATTTATTACAAAAGATGAATTAATATATTACAAAGAGTTGAATTGAAACAAAACAAAAAAAAAAAAAATTGAATTAAGAGAGAAATCAAACTTGAGATATTATTTCTTTTTCTAAATTTAGAACTTGAAATTAGAAAAGCAATTTAATTGAATTATTGAATTATTCTCTAAAATTGGAACTCAAAGCTTTTCTTGAATGAATCAAATATGTGCATGGCTCACATAACTCAAAGTATTCTCTGTAATAACTAGAAAAACCCAAATAAATTTCTACAGAGTTTCTTTACAAAATTCTTGTGATCTCTTCTTTACTAGTCCTAGTATCCATTTATAATAGTATGGATGCATACAAGCTTTGGACCTTTTCCAAAAAGTTTGTTACAACAATCTTCTTGTTTCAACAAGAAGTTACAAGTCCTTTTCATTTTGTAACAGCCCCTTTTTGCACTTTGTCACCCCGCAACTTCTTCTTGAACCTCTGCATCCGGCATCACATACTTTCTTGTCCACTCTTGGTAAACGTCATCAACAGGCCATGAGAAGTTAATAACTTTCCCTTTCATCTTGGCCAATTTCTTCCAAGAGTTTCTCAGTTTGTTTACTTCTGAGTTTAGAAAGCCATAGTGTGATTTTATTTTCTCGATTTCCTCAATTGTTCTGACAAATAGGGAAGTATCATCTATGTTAATGATTCCCTTTACCCTTATTGATAGGTTGGCTCCTAATTCATTAAGCCATACTTGTTTGTCCTTCAATTGAGCTGGACTGGCAAAACCCCCAGGAAATAATTCAAATTTTTGTTCAGTGTATTCCTTTCTACAATATCTCTTCCTACTGTTAATTTTGTCAGATCCTTTATCAAGTCACAAGTGGATTTGATAATGGGGTCAGCCCCTGCCTCATCATAAGATACATATATAAGTCCTAGGTCCACCTCCCTAGGAATCCACTTGTCCAAAATGGGCATTAGAATAGCCCTATCTCCATTGAGCTCATTCCACATATCCAAAACTTTATTCATGTTGTTATACACTAATGAGGATCCTATAGTGTCAGCAAAACTCAAAATTGTGGCCCTCACTCTCTCTTCATACTTATTTGCAAATAGGGTTTGAGCCTATTTGAGCCTGTTTTAGCTTTTCCAACTCCTGTTGAGTGATCTCAGTTGATTGGGAACCAAAAGGTGTAGGAGAAGGTGAGAATTCAATGATAGGGCTAGTAGGTGGAGGTTGTGCAGGAGAAGAAGCAATCATTAAGGTTGAGGACTTACCTTGATGGTATTGTCCTGCCAATTGGCCTTTCAATTTAGCAATAATGTTGTCTTGGCTTACTATCTCTTCTTTGGCATCATTGTAAGCTTTTAAGACTATCTCTAACTTAGCTTGGAGATCTGCCCTTTCCTTTGCTTCTTTCTCTGCCACCGCAACACTAAATTTTGTAGTTTCCAAGACTGTACTAGCAGCCTCCACCACTCCAGTATTTTGTACCCTCTTTACTATCATACTTCCAAGGTAGCTGGACTATGGGGTATCCTTTCTCTTTTTATTTTCATCTCTTTTCAGAGACCACATGACCAGGGCAGCATTATCCTTGTTGAAGGTTACTCCTTCCATAGGCTTGGTCTCTTTTCTGATTGCCTCTAAAACCAAGGCATCTGCTATATCCCATTCAGGGAGGATGAGAACACCAACCTTTGCTACCATTTCCCTTCCTTGCTCAGGAGTGGTGGTCTTAAATTCAGTGACCATTTCTTGTTTTATATCTTCCTCCACCACAACTGCATCCTTGTGGGGCTGCTTATTCTTCCTCTTCTCACATCTAGCATTGAACTTATCAATATTCTACTTCCACACAAATTGCATGAAAGCTCCTGAGGTAACAAAGTTGCTATCAGCCAAGAATTCCTCACTAGCTTGTTTAATATCAGGATCCAGTTCTTGGCCTTTGAACTCATTGGTGGTTATGTTCATCTCAGCATCTTCTGGCTCCTTTGGCATTCCATCTTATATTTCATCATATGTATAGGTGATCTCCCCGAGACCCCCTAACTACAACAATTGTTCAACTACTGCCTGCTCATCTCCTATATGAATGGGGGATTGAGATGGGGAATATAGGGGCTCATTTGTTTGCACTTCCTTTCCCACCCATTGCTTTTTTGGGGAGTCTTGAATGTCAGTCACATCATGTATTTTCCTCTTCTTTGTTGAAGTAGAAGGCTCCCCTGTTGTTGGCACCAACACACTATACTTGGATTTTCTATGTAGTACTTAATCACCAGGAGGGATTGCTTTAGCAGATGTAGACCTAGCTAGAACTAGTCTTTCCTTCTCAGGGTTGTTTTTAATCACTGCTTCCCTCTTCTCCTTTAATGTTTTCATTACATCCTCAAAGCAAAGAATTAGGAATTTCTCCTTTTCCTCAAAGGGGTGAAAACTGGATAAAGGGTCATAACTACTGTCAAATTGGTGTACAAAATCAAGAGCCTTCTTGTAGGCCACCCATTTCTCTTTCCTCAGCTCCTGCTCATCCAAATCAAACTCATTTATGATGAGGTCTTCAAGGAATTGGAATAGGTGAGGTCTACCTTTGCATAATGCCCTTTTCCTAAAAATACCATTAAAGAAATCTTCAGGGTCAAAGAACCTTGACACTACAGTGGATAGCTGGTATGGTTGAAAGAATTGCTCAAAGCACTTCCACCCACCCTTAGTAATTACAAATTGATGTTCTATTGTGACTGTTGGGAAAATGGTCCCTTTTCCTCTATTGGATAGCTCTACCTCTTGTACACCCCCAATCTACTTGAGGACCTCTGCAATTCCTATTTTCAAAGGGACCTGATAAGGTAACAAAAATGGAGTGCCTCTAAAACCGTACACACTGAAAACTATGGAAACAGGGTACAAGTATATGTCACCCCAATTGTGGACAATTTTGATTTCTTTAGCGAACTCTTTAGGCCTAAGAAACTCCAAAAGAGCTTTAGGGACCCTTGGATTCTCTGAGCATAAGAGAATTCTGATTTTAGATGCAAAGCATCTATCAAACTTTAGGTAGCTAGCATCCTCCATGTCCCATGACAACACTGTGCTCCATAGTTGAACTTGCATTTTCTCCCATCCTTTTCCTTCATTATATCTATTTCATTAGCAAAGTAGTCACCACCCTTGAATAGAAAAAGATGCATGAGAAGGGAGTACCATCCAAAAGGCCTAGCCACCTTACCATTCTTTATCCCTATCAAGCCTTCATGGATTGCATCAGTAATGTAGGGGGCATAATCAAATGTTACTGCCAAAGAGGGATTTAAAATTTGTGCTATCATTAACATGTAATGGGTTGGCATGTTCACTTTAGCATCTTCTCCAAAAATCTAGCAGAGTGACCAATATAATCCTTTGGCTCTAAGAGTGAACAAATTTAGGGAGAAAGGCTCCATGATATTAGGTCCTACAACAGTCAGTCCTCCTATTTTGACAAAAAATTCTTTAAGAGGCCCATTTCTAAGATGATTCCTCTGTGCACTATAGACTTAAGCAAATGATTCAAAATTAATAGGCTCCAAATAATTGGACACCTCACTAAGCCCAAATGCATTTCTAAATTCATCATTGTTGACTTCAATGAGGGTTTTTCCATTTACATCCCTAACACTTTTGGTGAGAGGGTCATAATTGTGTACAATCTGAGTTAGGAGATCCACATCCATGAAAACTCTAGGGACCACCAATTTACCTACATCTAGCTCCCAAATACTATTCATTGGGGCAAGGGAGTGTCTCATACCAAAACCAACCTTGAATAGACCTAAACTAGACAACCCTATCTGTGGATCTCTCAGCCAATTGCCCTTGTCATATAACCCTTCTATTCTCAAACGAGGAGCCTTGGGCACTAATTCTTTAACTTTGGTTGCTACATTTATGGACATAGACAATTGTTCCAGGAAGTCATAAAAAATTGCCCTCTCTTGGTAATTAACTTTCCTTGTGAAATCCCTTCTAGGTGCCATCTCAATGATATGCAAGTATTTCAATTACTAATCAAAGAAATTCTTTAACAGAATAAAACCACAGTTCATCAATTTTTCACGTAACTGGTAAGCAAAACATAAGAAAACCTATTTTTGACCTGAAGAACTCTGCTTTGCACCAACTTTCGTGCAAAAACTCTTCAAAATGATACCTACATTCAATTGATGTGAGTGTATATACGGAAATCAGGCTCTTAACTATGACATTAACACCACATGCTTCGGCCATCCCATCAGAATTCAAAATTTTGGCTCCAACAGATCATAAAATGTCTAAGTGTTTCTATCACTTTGTTGCTTCACCATTTCATGAAGCCTTAAATCCATGCATCTTCAACAAGTGAAAACACGCCGACCATCAAATCAAGTGGAACTTGCATAGCCTTTACTTGATTTCTCTTCATTTGGCGACGGGCTCAAATCTCTTTCGCTATTTCGTGAAAGCTAAACATCATGCACTTTCATCCAGTGAAACCGTGTGAGCCATTCAATCAAAAAGAACTTGATCAGTCTTTATCCTATCCAGTGACTGGCGGTTTACCCCACTAACCATGCACCAAGTGTTTAAGGCTAGCAGTTTTCGCTATTTCACAAATAGTAATTACCCTGCATCTTCAGCCTGCGAAATGGCACCCACCGTCGGATCCTCCTTGAGATACCCTCCTCTTAGCAAACCTAACCCGATGGAGGTGGGCCCTTTTACTCAGCACTATCCAACCTGACCATTGACTGGTAAAGGAAACCAATGTGTCAATCACTTATTTGTCAAAAAATTTCCATGGGATCCACTTCAGGACTGCCACGTGCATCTGACAAGTAGCCTTTTCATTAGCAGTCTGATCCATTTGTTCTACCATGACACCAACCAAATGGCTACCATGTCACTTTTCTATTTCATGAAGGTTAACTCTCAGTCACCTTAGGGTAGAAAAATAGTGCCGACCATCTGATCAAAAGGAACGTGATCGGCCTTTACCTTGAATCCTTACTACCTTGTGGATCAAGTTTCCTTTTCGCCACTTCGTGAAGCCTAAAACCCATGCACCTTTATCTTGCGAAATAGTGCGAGTCATCCGATCAAAAGGAACTTGATCAGTCTTTACCTTAGTTAAAACCTGGATGTTGGACCCACTTCTGCCTTTCGCTATTTCGCGAATGGTAACTCACGTGTGTCTTTGAACTGCGAATTTATGTGTGTCGTTAGATTAAAAAGAACCTGCATGATGGTTAGGAATCCTGATTAAAATTTAAGAACTTTAGGAAAGGCTTAGAGAAAATAAAGCGCCGCTAGACCCACCTAGGGAGAAATAAGAAAGGGGGGAACACTTTTAACAATAGACCAAACCCTTTTTAAGTGATAAAAGTAACGTGGATTTAGAACATGATAAGGGTTTTTCTCAAAAAATAGGAAGGGTTAGAACTCAAACCTTAAACCCTCTTCTGACCTAAGATAATCAGAGGCAACAAGGCCATACTAGACTCAAATTTTTAGTAGACTTCTAGCCAATTATGGAACAAAGAATATCCATTTTTTAAACAGTGATAACATGATGATGTAGGATATATCTTACGAGTGAGATCAAAGACCAATTGCTGAAAAGGCTAATGTGTGATGAAGGGTATGATATCCTTTGCTGGAGCATGTATGAGATTTCCATGTAGCTAACACTTCTCACAAGTTATAGAAAAATTTATAGCATCCTTCTCCATGTCTGGCCAGTAGTAGCCAACCCTTAGTAGTTTCTGAGTTAAAGTAAGACCATTCGAATGAGATCCACAAATACCTTCATGGACTTCTGATAATGCACGTTTAGACTCTTCAGTTTCTAGACACCTAAGAAATGTAGCATCCAAACCTTGCCTAAATAAATCATTAGCAATGATGACATACTGTGAAGCCTTTCGGGTTAAGTTCCTTTTCTCATTACGGGTAAGATTTTTTGGGATAATTTGGTCACACAAATAAGAGTAAATGTGGTTATATCGAGATGAGTCATGTCCAATAATAGAATAGACTATCTGGGACTCAGGAGAATCATAGGTAGGGTAATGTAACTCTTCCAATAGGAATTCAAAGCGAAAATTAGATTCCTGTAACTCAGGTATAGATGCCAAGGTGGCCATAGCATTTGCTACTCTGTTTGCTGATCTAGGAATCTGCTGGAATGATACAAAAGTAAAATACTTCTTGAGATCATCAATCATTCTCTTATAAGGCATCAGTTTCTCATCTCAAGTTTGATGTGTATCATTTATTTGATTCAAAATTAGTTGAGAAACTCCATAGATATGTAATTCAACAACCTTCAATTCGATAGCTAGCTTGATACCGTTTACCAAAGCTTCATGCTCTGCAATATTGTTTGTGCAAGGGAAAAGAATCTTGTAATCCTTTGGGATTGAATATTTCTGCGGAGTAAAAAATAGTATTCCAGCACCAGAACCATCTTGGGTGAAAGATCCATCAAAAAACATCTTCCATGATTGTTGAGTAAGGTGCGTTATTGATTCATCTAGAAATTCTATATGCAGTGGTTGAGTCTCTTCAAGTGGAGCTTCAGTGAGTTGATTTGCAATTACCTATCCTTTGATGGCTTTGTGTTCCATATATTCAATATCAAACTCTGTAAGTACCATGACCCATTTTGCCAATCTTCTGATGAGTGTTGCTTTGTTGAGAAGATACTTGAGTGGATCATTTTTAGCTACTAGCTTGATGGAATGTGCCAACATGTAGTGTCTCAATTTTTGTGATGTAAAGACTAATGCCAAACATGCTTTTTCTATTATAGTGTAGTTCATTTCATAAGACACCAATGTTTTGCTGATGTAATATATAGATCTCTCTTTTTTATTTTCATCTTGTTGTGCCATAAGTGCCCCCAATGATGAATCAGTGGATGATATGTATAAGATAAATGGTTTTCCCTGAATTGGTGGCATTAGTATTGGTGGATTGGACACGTACTCTTTGATTTTCTAAAGGTGTTGTTCACATTCTCGATCTTAGTTGTATATTACTCCTTTCCTCCATAATTTTGTGAAAGGTTGAGCTTTGTCTACCAGCTGAAAAATTAAGCATCTGATTGATTGGAGACATCCCTGCAAACTTCTCATTTGACTGATGTTCTTTGGAGGCGACATTTCCATTATAGCTTGGACCTTCTGAGGATCAACCTTGATTCCCTTCTTTGAAATGATGTAGCCAAGTAGTTTACCAGATGTCACTCCGAATCCACACTATTTTGGATTTAGCCAGAGTTTGAATTTTTCCATTCTATCTAGTATAGGGCCTAGCTCCTGAATATTCATGGATCTCTTCATAGTCTTTACTAAAATGTCATCAACATAGTCTTCCATATTCTTATGCATCATGTCATGAAAGATAGTAGTTACTGTAGGAAATGTGGAAATCATCAAAGCAACATAAAAATTAGTCTAGTTCAATCATGAAAACTCAAATGCAGTGATAACAATCCTAATTACACTCAATAAAGACATGAAAACAAGACATTCAAGATTGAAAACTAAGCAAACCAAATGCAGACTTGAATGTCTCCTTCATGTGGCTCCATTGTCCTTCTTTCTCCTTCAAATAGCTTTGTTTGTGGATCTCACCTTCAAGTGCATAAGTATGATGTGAAAGAAAGTAGACAAGATGATAGCGCAAGAATACTCGAAGCGTGATTGATTCGACCAGGGATCAGGGACCTTGATTGAAGAAATTCATCCAATTTATAAACAAATTGGAAAAAAGATCAGATTAGCATGAAAGTGATTCGAATGGAAATTCAAATCAAGAATAGCAAAATTATGACATGTGTATGACAAATTGCTATGCAAGGATTTATGACAATTTATGAAAATTTATGACAAATTGCTATGCATGGATTTATGACAAGATTTTGAAATAGAAATAGACATTTAGGAATTTTGGAGAAATTAGAAAATTAAGTTGGAAATAATGACTTGGAAATTAGGAAATTGATGCAAATTAGGTAAATTAATTAATAATTTCTCATTCATTAATTAATTTACAAAAATAGGAGGAATTAATTAGCCAATTAAATAAACATTTAATTGTGACAAGAAGACTTAGGATAAATAAATAAATTATTTAACCTAGAGGGAGAAATGACAAACAAGGTTAAATGAATAAATCATGAAACCCTAGAAGATAAATTAGAAATGCAAGGACGACAATTAGGTCTTGATGTAAGATTGATTTGATCATGATTCTGACTTGATAAAAGACCAATGCTGATAAGTGATTTGATTGATAAATGCACCAATTGACGAGGAACAATGACAAATTGATCCAAATTGACATGATTGAGAAAGACAACGATTGATGACAAATCAATCGCAAAATGACGAAATTGACAAGAAGACAAGGATTGATGACAAAATAGATTGCAAAATGACAAGATTGAAAATGACCATGATCGATGACAAATCGATCGCAAGACGACAAGATTGAAAACGACAACGATCGATGAAAAATCGATCGCAAGATGACAAAATTGATAATGACAACGATCGATGACAAATCGATCACAAAATGACAAGATTGATAAGAGGACAAAACCCTAATTAGGATTGACAATGTCCAAAATGATGACAAATGAGCATGCACATTGATGCGACAGGGTAAGATTGACCAAAACCATGACTGAAGATTGTTGTCGACAAGACCAAACTTGAAGGCGAGACGAATGAAGAATGCAAAAGGACTCGATGCTCACAAATGATAAAGACCAAGTGCGTGACATAGGAGAAATGTTAATGCGACGCAAAAACCCTAAAATAAGGCAATGTGCAAATGTTAAAGTATGACTCCACAAGCGTTGACCATTTTTAGATGTCTACATTTTGCCCCTCTTTGAGACAATGCGATATTAAGCATTGTTTCAAAGAAAAATAATGAAAATTCCCCAGACACTGACAATGACATATGCATGCCCCCTCGAGGAATTGGACGGAAACATCTAGAAAAGAGGCCAATTGATCGATAAGAATGATAGAACATGATAGGAGCAAACAGATTGAAAATCAGAGATCGGATGCACGAAGGACAAGCAATTGAAGGTGCAAAAGGCCACGACCAGCATGAGATGGAGAGAGTGCACGTCCATCTATGCACTGACAAAGATCTATAAATGAGACAAGGAGAAGGAAAAATTCTCATTTGTACTAGCCAAAGAAGAGAATTTGTTGCTCTAGAAATGGACACTTGCAGAGAGATGGCGAACATTCCAATGGTAGATCACCTCGAAGAATGTGTACATACCTATAGATGACTAGATGATGTAGGAGCAGTGGTATGTATCTCAAAAACCCATATTGTCAATTTTATAAATTTTGATCGCTTGTGGGACATTGCGGGGCCCACAGGGAATGTAGAAACTGACTTCTGCGCCTGTGTGATTGCATCCTGTGCTTGTGTAAGGTATCCTACGCTTGTGTAGGGTACACAGGCACAGGTTGTTGCTACACAGGCACAAGACTTAGCACACAGGCGCAGTTGTGCATGGGGAACCCTAATTTGGCCAAAAACATGTGAATGATCCAAAAAGGGGGGATAAGAATAGGATAGGTCAAAATAGATGAAAAACACTCTAATTTGGACATGAAACAAGGAAATGCAGCCCATAGAAGGAAACCCTAAAACTAACAAAATGTGCCTCACTTGTGATGCAGAGTCGACAGTATCCATTGACCAGATGGGAGAACTGACCTGACTGCTTCATGTTATGACATAGACTCAAGAGCACAGACAGAGATACATTAGCAGGACTTGGAATATACTATATCACATTCATGCCTGAGATTAGGGCAAACACAGGATTGCTTACCGCATTGGCAGAGCGATGGCATTCAGAGACCTCCTCATTCCATCTGGCGACTGGAGAGGCGACGGTGACACTAGAGGATGTATGGCGTATCCTCCGCATTCTAATTCATGGGGAGATGATAGAGTATGACCCAGTGAGAGGGAGAGATGCTTTGTGCAGATTATTTGAGTGTGATGTAGATGATCTGGATATCGTAGAGAGGGAGATCGGCTGGGAGACCATGGCATCAGAGTATGATCGGCGGTATGTGGTGATAACAGTGGTTATAGCATGCCTACTAGTAGGAGATAGATGAGGACATGGATTCCCTATTGGATGGGGAAGAGTGCTAGAGCGGATGGTGATAGAGGGTATGGTGTATGCATGGGGACCATGTGTACTGGCTATGCTATATTTTCAGTTGCATCAGATAGCATATCAGGGAGTTCAGACCTTGAGCTGTGGAGTCACACTGTTACAGGTATGGGCATTTGAGCACATAGCCATATGTCGACCGATTGTAGAGAGATAGGTATTACCACACTGACCATATGTGTATTTCTATGGGGGAGCACTGAGACAGGGTCCTTTCAGATACATATTGTATTGGTGACATGAGCTAGACAGATTGAGAGAGTTCACATGGAGGCCATATCTTGATTGCCCTAGATGGTCAGATGATAGCGATGAGCTATCATATTGTAGATAGGAGAGGTACTTGATTGGGCAACCAGTGAATTGCCAGAGAGTGATTGAGATGTACCTACCAGAGAGAGTCAGATGACAGTTTGGAGAGAGGTAGGATATACCTAGAGGGACTGCACACTTTGCCCGATCTCACAAAGAGATGAGTCAGTGGGGGAGAATGATTTAGCCACACATAGCATATGCCAACTTCACATAGCTACAATGGAGATAGTGGGATTGGAGATCTGATGTGGTGGACACCAGGATGATAGAGGAGTATGAGCGATGGTTTGCATGACGACGGCCAGTGCCATTGATAGATCCTGATGTTCCAGTACCGAGGAGCTAGGAGGACTTCCCACTCACTGGAGAGGATGAGGACAGAGATGAGGATGAGGAGGATGAGGGTGGTGATGAGGACAGAGATGATGAGGATGATGACTATGATCCAGATTCAGTTGATCAGGAGTCATTGCAGGATATACCCATAGAGCCGGAGACAACTAGCACAGAGGAGATGGAGATGTGCAGGGCTACCATAGCGAGTCAGCATGATCATATTGTGACATTAGAGAGACAGAATGCCATATTGAGGACAGAGCAGGATCAGTTCAGAGCAGAGATAGCCAGACTTACAATGGCTCAAGATACAGCAATAGCTCAGGCACAGCGAGAAGAATAGAGAGTCATTGAGTATATTGGGTCGATTAGGGATGCCAGTGCACAGGAGATGGCACAGATGTTGGTAGAGACCGGAGAGGAGATACGCCATTGAAGGACACTATATGAGAGTGCAGTTCCACCAGAGCAGAGAGCAGCTTCATATCGGGCATGATCAAGGATAGAGAGTAGGGCACGCTCTCGAAGGTCAGTGAGCAGCATGGGGGTGAGTGGACCTATGAGACCACCATAGCCAAGACCAGGAGGGACATCATCTGTGAGACATGCCAGGGATGAGGAGGACAGAGGGAGCACCCAGTGATAGAGGCACATGCTCCTTAGGATAGAGATAGATATAGTTTGACATTATGTAGTCAGCTTGCGGGCCATACTTAGGACAGACAGTCCAATTTTGTACTCCGATATTATGTTGATATATGATATGATATGCATCGATATGTTGGGAAGCAATGTGTTATGACTTATGTTATTTTCCATGTATGGATGACTTATGCACTGTTGATGTATTATTGTGGAACATGTATGGATATATTTTTTTATGTGTTTTTGATGCATTTATAATATGAAATGGATAAAATGCTTGATGTGATGTTTGATATAATGCAAATGTACTAACCGAATGGATGCAGGATGCAGCATATGTGTTTTGTGAAATCGGAGCACTAGACTGAACTGACTATCCGAACTAACGGAAGAAATGTTAGAGACAAAGAAAATGAGATAGAGGACAGTTAGAGATGAAGAAAAACTTACTTTCAGTAATGCAATTTATAGGTGAGAACCTTTATTTTAATGTAGCAAAATGGATGCATAGCATCATGGCATTGAAGGCCAGAGCTAAAATGCAACCCTTTTTGCAAAAGACAGACACATCATAGACAAACAACAATCACAACAAAAAAGAAAGGGACCATGAACCATCCTGGTCACTCTAAATCACTCAGTGACATCATCGAGCAACATAGGAACATGATCGAAGATAAATCAATAAATGATAAGACAAACAAACATCTTGATCTTCATTGTCAAAAGTTGAAAGTGTTGATAGGACGATCATGCTTTCTGGTTTTAGGACATGCGGTACCTCGTCTAAGACAGGACACAGTCTGGTTTTGAGCATACCAGACCCTGTATAAGACCCGTGATAGTGTGCCAAGGATGAATGATATTGATGTTGATTGATTGATATGACAATTGTGATCAATTTGAACGTTTGGTTTGATTGAAAAAGTTCATGATTTCATTAAAGCACAATGTGTGATTGCGTGTCGTTGGAGGTATGCTCAGTGATCTATCTTATGCACAAAGGGGATCATTTATTGACAAAATGCTTGTTTTTGGATTTTAATGTTTTGAAATTTTTTTTTTTTGTTCATTTTTTCAGGACTTTATTTGACTTTTTAGAGATTTTTTTAAGGACATTTTTCAATTTTTTTGGATTATTTCAGGACATTTTTCAATTTTTTGGGATTATTTCAGGACATTTTTCAATTTTTTTGGATTATTTTAGGACATTTTTCAATTTTTTTTGGATTATTTCAGGATAGTTTTCAATTTTTATGATTTTTTCAAGACATTGTTCAATTTTTTTTGGATTATTTCAGGACATTTTTCAATTTTTTTTGGATTATTTCAGGACATTTTTGAATTTTTATGATTTTGCCCCCAGTGTCTAGCAAGGCAAGGAATATGACAGGTGAATAAATAGGCTTTCTAAAATGATGGTGGATAGAGGGAAGACAAAGGCCTTTTATTATGGAGACAATACGGATGCAATTTTTAAGGGCTATTGTGTGATGGGACAAAAGACTGGATATGACAATGTAAAGCAGGAACATGTCAAGAGGTGTTTGAAACCATGTTTAAATTTTGCATCCTTATGTCAGATCAAGATCAAGGAATGAAAAAGAGTGTATAGATAGTGATAAGATATGGATAGGATAAGCAAGACCAAGAATGGATAAGGGACATGGACTGAAGGTCAGGGTAGGATACGGGATAGTGGCAGAAAGTTGCAATAAGCCAGAGAATATGGATGAAAGGTTGAAATAAGCAAATGGATAAAGACCAAAAGCTATGATGGACTAAAATTTGCAAACAAGATGCATGATGCTCATGAAGATCCTCAGCCTTGTCAAGATCAAAGGTGGAAAGAGGAAATGGACATGAGGGACAATAGGATATGAAGGGTAATGACAGGGGTTCGATAGGATAATGAAGGGTAATAGGATATGAAGGAGGAAACCTGCCCCCAAGTACGGTATGCAAGAAGTTCATAGATTACACATGACGCCTGTTTGCCAGGTTTTCATCACGGTACTTGCCCAAGGTGCCTGTTTGCCAGGTTTTCACCAGCGGATGAATTATTTTTGCTTTACTTTTTTCTTTTGTCTTTTGTTTTTTACTTTTTTTTTTTTTGGCTTTTTCAATAGAAGATGGACACATGATAGGGGATGGAAGAAGGACTCAAGCGTCTTTTTTGTTTGGATAGTATCCTTGAAAAAAATGGACCATGACATTTAAAAGTATGCTCAAAGACGTTGGTAGGATAATGACATGGAAAAAGAGAGGAAACTAAGGCAAGGATTTATGCAAAGGATTGGACCAAAGGGATCGAAGGAGGGAAAATATGAATTGGATAATGGATAGGGTATTGGAAGAATTGGGCTTCACTGGATGGAAATGAAGGCAAGATCAACATTGGCACACACCTTGAGGGGTGATGGACTGATGGAGGAAAAAAGGATCTCAGATTGTGAGATTTGGATGGAGGAATAGCTTGGGATTTTGGGACATAAGGGCCCAAAATGGATGAAGAATGTGGTGGAGGAACAAATTTGAGAGGTTTGGATGGAGGAATAGCAATTTTGGATGCCAAGTTGGATGTTTCTTTAGGCTTTTGTGCTTCAAGGAGCCGCTTAGGGATCCACATGGTTTTTGATTTTTCATGCTTTTGTGGTTCATTGGAGTGCATTGCTTGCACAAGGGATTTAGGAACCCATATATATATTGACTTTTCTTTATGTTGCTCAATGGACCTTTGTGGCCTTTTGGATATTTCTTTTTCTTTATAGATCATATTGTTCTTTGTTTTGACATGTCGATTATATTGGACATGTTGATCCTTGAATACATGTGGATTTCTAGACTTATGACTTTTATACTTGGCATCCAAATTGCTTGGAGGGGGAAAGGAATGCATGGATGGATATGAATGAAGTGGAGTTCTTTTGGATGACTAGAAGGTTCTCAAAGATGTGTGCCTTTGCTGACCTTGCATAGAGGATGAAGGAATATAAGGACCTAAGATGGATGGAAAGTATGATGGGGAAGGTGTATGTTTGGATTTTGAAGGGAGGGATACCAACGTCTTGAGAGTGAGTTTTGTAGACATGACCCTTAACATTTTCTTTCACATGAAGGGATTCTTGCTTATGGAGATCTACCCCTTTGCCTTTATGAATATCTTGACTTGTAGGATACTCTTTTCTTTGGGAAGAAGATGCAAGTCCATTATGAGGTGGATATGATATGAGATAAATAATGAGATCTTGAAGTGGATCAGATTGCACCAAAGTGGAAGAACCCATTATGCATGTCGAGGGTTCATGAACATCTTGCACTAACACATTAGAATCATGAGGGAGATTAGGATCATGAGGGGGGCTAGGATTATGTAGTGGACATGGTTCAATGATAGGCTCTTCAAGAGATGGAATGGGAGAAATAATGGGATCATAAAAAGAAATGCGATCTTGGAGTGTATATGGAGCATTAAGACAAGGAGATGGAGGAACAAGTGGATCTTGTGGAGGATCTGAAGGAATAATTTGATCTTGACAAGGAGGCAGATCATTGGAATCCTCTTTAAAGTTTCTTTGCTCTAGACTTTTAATGGGATCATCCGAAAGGATGGAAGGGATATCTTGATCTTTCTTAGGAGGTGGAATGTCAATGGGATGTGAAAGGATATTGTGTTCTTGGATAGAATGGATAGGAATAATGGAATCATCATGAGTGTCTGGGGGAATGGGATCCTGGTCAACAATTGGATGGGATGATAAGGTTTCAGGATCTTGATCTTGATCTATTTTAAGACACATTTCTTCATGCTCTAAATTATCCTCTTGACATGGGGTTGGACTTTGGATATGCATGGAGGATTCTGACAAGGGCTCAATGTTTTGGGATGAAGGAAATGTACTTTGAACATTTGTGATGGATTCTGACAAGGAATAAATGCTTGAACATGAGGAAGAGGGACTTCAAATGGGGTCCTCTAAAACAGGTAATTGCAATAAAGTGCATGGTGGCATTGGGTCTTGTATTTCTGAAACATGACAAGGATGTGCATCATGAACTGGATTATCTTGGCAATCAATTATGGATAGCCCTTGGATAATTTCATCCTTGGGTGTATTGTCTGATGAGGACAATATGGAAGGTTCTTGTGAAACTTCTAAAGGTGTAGGGATAGATGCCACTAGAGAGTCAATTTGTTTGTGGGGAGATGAGGCATTGCTAGACATAATTGTATTATCTTGATCTTCCTCAAAGAACTCACTTGGTAGGTTCCTTAAGAGCCTTGCAATAAAGCCAACCTTTCTTTTGAGGTTTTGACATGGTTGTATCTGGAATTTGAACTTGTTTGGCAAGAATTTGGTCTTTGTTTGATGTCATGTTTTGAAATTGGACTTGGTTCAATTGTTCAGACATGTTTGAAACTTGGGTTGGTGTGTGCTGCAACCTTTGTTTTTGAATTTGTGATTGTAGTTGTTGACATTGATATGTTGATTGAACTTGTTGATATTCCACCATTGGTTGAACCATTTGTTGACATTGTATAGTTGGTTGGACATATTGTTGAAATTGGACCATTGGTTGTGTTGGTTGTATATGCTGAACAATTGGTTGAACCATTGGTTGTATTGGTTGAAAATTTGATTGATAGTAAACACCTTCTTGTTCTTGTTGTGGAGGCACATAATGTTGAAATTGATGTTGTCTCTTTTCTTGAAATTGTTTCATCATCTCTATTTGGGAGAGGAGAGCTGGTATGTCTGATCATTCAAGAAGAGATCTTACATCAATTGGCTCAATCTTTGGATTTTGACCTGGAAATTTTCAAAACATTTTGGACATTTGTGATCTATTCTTCTCAATGTTTTTCGCTCTTTGTTCCAATATCTCCTCTTCTTGAGCTAGTTTCTCCTCTATTTTTTGTATTTGGAGACTTGTTTCATCATAAAAAGTTTGATCGATATCGCCTTGTTGTTGGGTTGGATATAATTGTGATTGCCTTGGATTAAAATTCGATTGCATTGTTGGTTGATACGTCAAACTTTGTTGCATCATTGGTGCTTGGAACCTTGTTTCAATAGACATGTCACTATGCAATGCTTTTGGGATTTTTGATTTTAAAAGGATGATGTATGATATGCAACTAAATGCAAACTAAACAGACGGAAATGCAATCTATGGCAAGAATGCAACCTATGTTTTTGGTTGTTTTTTCAAGATTTTGACAAACTTATGAATGCAATTCTAAAAATGAGACCCTTAGGAAATTGAAATGATGTCTAGACCTCAAAGGACAAAAGGACCAAGTGACAAAAGGACAAAATGACAATGTCTCCCCTATATGCTTGGTTACTAAGCTAGGTTTGACCAAATGACATTGATGACAAAAAGAGAAAAGGTTTGATAAGGTCTAGACCTCCTAACAATGACTTAGGGTTTATCAAAGATTTGGATTACTCAAGTATGACAAAACCTAGTTTTGACACTATATGCAAACGGAAAATTACTATGCAAATGACCCTAATATGATATGATAATGACCTAAGCTTGATGAAGAAACCTAGGGTATGCAAATGCAAATGTATGACAATGTCAATCTAAGTTTTAATTATGAAATGGTATTACTCTAATGCAAGAGGACACATGCAAATGGATGACTTTTATTGATATGCAAAGGAGTATGACCTAGGTGAAACTTAACCTTGGTAATTGACAATGAATTTGCAAAATGCAAACCTAAGATGAACCTAAATCTAAGTGACATGAATGTTGAGACAAGATTTTGAAAAATGTTTGACAACCATGTTTGAAGGTGTTTTGAACTTTGTTGGATGAAATACTCTTGTGTTTAACCTTGTTTTAAATCAATTTGTCTTGTTTTTGAAATGAGACACAACTCAACTTTTGACAAACAAAGAAGACAAGATATTTCAACTTATACTCAAGACAATCATGCTCATTCACACATTTCGTATGGTAGGCAAGGACAGTAGGTACTTTTGAGGTAGACTCGTTATGAGATTCAAGGAGAATACATAGATGCTTGACCCCACAGGCTCCCCTCCACGGAACTCACTTCTCAAGGCAGCCAAGCATCAGTCCCCATGGAAATCTCCCCATGGAGAACTTAGTATCTCTTCCAAGTATCCAAACTTGTCCTTCTCAAGCAACTAGAAGGATTTTTGGCCTCTAAATACAAGGTGTTTAGTAAGGATTTCTGTTAAGCGTTACTCCTTGGTGTCACACAAGCGTGATTGAGACATTAAGCCCACCAAGATACCAAAAAAATGTAGTCGCGCAAGCATGATTTAGACCGTGAGGCCCTACTTAGATGTTGATATGAGAAAGAGTCCAAGGGTCATCACTTCTCAAGTAACTACAATTCCCACGTAACCCTTCCTTCAAAGCTTTCGCCCATCAGGTATTTGTTTATAGTGAGTTAGAATGACAAGGTATTCTAGCTATACTCACTTTGGGTCATTCCCTTCTCACAATTGTCACTTGCTTGCAAAAGCAAATGGTCGGGAAGGCAGGCCCTCTAAAGGTAACAAACAATCAAGATATGAGAATGGTATTGAAGATTTGGATTTCTGATCACCCTAAGAAGGATGAGAGCATACTCTCCTACTCCAATGTAAAACTCAACAATCAAAGCAAACATACATTCATTCCAACCTATTTAGAAATCATACTAGGTGCCTAAATATGAATTACAAACACAAAGTTTAGTTGTAATCCAAGGCAACCTGCAAAACCACCAAGTTAGAAGTTTGATATGTTTGATCTTTGACTATCGAATCTACATAAAATTCATTAGTAGTTTCATCTTTGTCTTTGCCATGTGTAATGCCAAGGTGCTGCACAAAGAATCAGTACCATAAAACCAAAAAGTAGAAACATAATGCAAAACAAATCAATTTGCAAGTTAAAACATTGCTTTTTTTACCTCTTTTTCTGGCCTTACACAGGCGCAGAATGCTTGACACAGGCGCAAAATGCAGTAACACAGGCGCAGAATGATGCAACACAGGCACAGATCCCTTTGACATAGGCGCATAAGTCTTTGACATAGGTACAAAATGCTTGACACAGGCGCAGAAGTCTCCTACACAGGCGTAGAAGTGCCCAGAAAGCCCTGCATTACCTTGTTTCTTGGGTTTTTCACCTGCACATCATCTCAAAATCACTCAAAAGCATGGTTAGGGGGTTAGTTCACGTCGGGTTCACCAATTAATGTAGCTAGGAAATGTGGAAATCATCAAAGCAACATAAACATTAGTCTAGTTCAATCACGAAAACTCAAATGCAGTGATAACAATCCTAATTACACTCAATAAAGACATGAAAACAAGACATTCAAGATTGAAAACTAAGCAAACCAAATGCAACCTTGAATGTCTCCTTCATGTGGCTCCATTGTCCTTCTTTCTCCTTCAAATAGCTTTGTTTGTGGATCTCACCTTCAAGTGCATAAGTATGATGTGAAAGCAAGTAGACAAGATGATAGCGCAAGAATACTCGAAGCGTGATTGATTCGACCAGGGATCAGGGACCTTGATTGAAGAAATTCATCCCATTTATAGACAAATTGGAGAAAAGATCAGATTAGCATGAAAGTGATTTGAATGGAAATTCAAATCAAGAATAGCAAAATTATGACATGTGTATGACAAATTGCTATGCAAGGATTTATGACAATTTATGAAAATTTATGACAAATTGCTATGCAAGGATTTATGACAAGATTTTGAAATAGAAATAGACATTTAGGAATTTTGGAGAAATTAGAAAATTAAGTTGGAAATAATGACTTGGAAATTAGGAAATTGATGCAAATTAGGTAAATTAATTAATAATTTCTCATTCATTAATTAATTTACAAAAATAGGAGGAATTAATTAGCCAATTAAATAAACATTTAATTGTGACAAGAAGACTTAGGATAAATAAATAAATTATTTAACCTAGAGGGAGAAATGACAAACAAGGTTAAATGAATAAATCATGAAACCTTAGAAGATAAATTAGAAATGCAAGGACGACAATTAGGTCTTGATGTAAGATTGATTTGATCATGATTCTGACTTGATAAAAGACCAATGCTGATAAGTGATTTGATTGATAAATGCACCAATTGACGAGGAACAATTACAAATTGATCCAAATTGACATGATTGAGAAAGACGATGATTGATGACAAATCAATCACAAAATGATGAAATTGACAAGAAGACAAGGATTGATGACAAAATAGATTGCAAAATGACAAGATTGAAAATGACCACGATCGATGACAAATCGATCGCAAGACAACAAGATTGAAAAAGACAACGATCGATGACAAATCGATCGCAAGATGACAAAATTGATAACGACAATGATTGATGACAAATCGATCGCAAAATGAAAAGATTGATAAGAGGACAAAACCCTAATTAGGATTGACGATGTCCAAAATGATGACAAATGAGCACGCACATTGATGCGATAGGGTAAGATCGACCAAAATCATGACTAAAGATTGTTGTCGATAAGACCAAATTCAAAGGCGAGACGAATGAAGAATGCAGAAGGACTCGATGCTCACAAATGATAAAGACCAAGTGCATGACATAAGAGAAATGTTAATGCGATGCAAAAACCCTAAAATAAGGCAATGCGCAAATGTTAAAGTATGACTCCGCAAGCGTTGACCATTTTTAGATGTCTACAGTTACCACTCTTTGGTAAGTTGCTCCTACGTTCTTCAACCCAAATGGCATGATGTTCCAACAAAAGGTTCGGCATGCACAGGTGAAAGTTGTCTTTTCTTGATCCCTAGGAGCTATTTTGATCTGATTATAGTCAGAGAATCCGTCCATTAGTGAGTACATCTCATACCCAATAGTCATATCAACTATCATATCAATGTTTGACAATGGAAAGTCATCCTTTAGAAAGTCTTTGTTGAGATCTCTAAAGTCTGTGCAAACCCTAATAGATTTGTCTACCTTTGACAGAGGTACTATGTTTGAAATCCATTCCGCATAGTCTATAGCTCTGATAAATCCAGCTTTTAATAGTTTTTCTAGCTCAACCTTGACTACTAGTGCCATGTGAGGGTGCATCTTATGGAGTTTTTACTTGACTGGTTTAACTCCCGGTGTGATAGAAAGATGGTGCATGATAAGATTAGGATCCAGGCTTGGCATATCAGAGTACGTCCATGCAAAATTGATCTTCTTTTGTGAAAATAGATAAGTGAAATCTTTCAATTCTTCTATTGATAATGATTGAGCTACGTGAATGATGTGTGGTGTCTCTTGACTCCCAATGTTCACTGGCTGAGTTGGCTCAATCAATATAGAAGATCTCTCTTGGAAGTGACTTGGTAGTATATCAACTATCTCACCTTCAGGAACCTCAGAGAGGTTTTCACCTTTAGGTACGTCCTTTATTTTCTCTTTTTTATTTTCGCCATCAGATCCTTTATTTTTATTTTTCTGATTTTTGTGACTAAGATACTTGATATCTGTTTCAGTCATGTTTTCACTTTGTTTGTTGGCAAAAGAGTACATGGGTTCAACTGCGTTTACATAATAGGCTAGTGTATAGTCATTGCAAAAAGTATGTACATTCACGGGTTGGTCTTGTAGACTACAGTCAATTAATTCAAGATGTACCAAGGATAGAGTGTGGATAGTTTCAAGGGAGTTCACGACATTGTCATCACAGCTATGGATCAAAAAGTTGAGTTCTAGAAGGATACATTGCGTAAATGTCTCGAGACCAGGAAAAGTCAAAACATGATTATTAAAGTGCACATTAATATTTAGTTGACCTAATCCAATAGACCTACTTATGGCATCGTTCTCTAGGCTAGGCTGGACTTCATATCGAGGTTCGATGGTAACAAGATCAGTAGATAGATTCTTGCCATTTATATCAGAGGATTCAAAGTTTGATGCTGAGTAGATATTATCATAAACAAGACTATTGTCAGAGTCCTTAGAGTCATTGGATGAATTTTCTGAGTCTTCTTCAAGTGGTTGAGTGAAAATATGTATGGTATCAACACCAACATCTTTAATGTTGCAAGTTCCTTCAAGATTTGGCTCATTTAGCATTTGTATCTGACACACCTGTTGACATGATCTTGATGGTTCTGTGACTCCTTATCGTCTACTCCATTCAGCTTCCTCTGGACTGATGACTAGTTCTGCTTCTGTAGCTTCCAATTCTTCTTGTGTAACCCCATACCTAATTTGTTCTATCTTTTTAGAGGGGTATATAATAGATGAAAAACTTTCTGGTATTCTTCCTTCCTTCAACCCTTGTTCATAGTCTTCTTGTCTTTTTAGTCTAATTTCCTATATCTCCTTTTCTATCTTTAAGTGCATCAGCTCTTGATATCATCTATGATACCACTAGACTCTTCTAGAGTTTTTGTACTAGATGTATCTGAGAGGTGGTTTGGACCCCATTCATACTCGTTTGAGTCAGTCTCTGAATCATCTACTTGATGCCTACTAGTGTATGTGACTGGAACTTTCAGTGGTGCAAACAATTCTCTAATTCTTTCTACTTCATCTCTTATATCCTCTGGGACTTCAACTCCTTGTATTGTTGTAGCTGACACCATCAGAGCTTGAGTGCTGACTATTTCTTCTTTCTTGATTGTTGGTTCCTCTTTTTCTTTTACACACTTTGCTTGAGTTTGTTGAGTGTTTATTTTCTGTAATGTTGAAGGTGATATCCTTTTCTGCCACTTAGACTTAGAAGCATGGTTTTGGTCTGATGTCTTTTTTGGATTATACCCTAGTCTAGCCTTAGCATTTGTTGATTTTGTTTGCAGGCGAATCAGTTCAATGATACCCTCTTGATGTTTTCCCAGGGGACTAGTACTTGAATATCCCATGCATTGAATCATTTTGTAGCCTAGACCATATTGTGTTGAGGAAATCTCACAATGCAGTACTTCTTTGTTTTCACTATCTTCCTTAAAAAGCCATTTTAGAACATCATCCTCTTCTATTTCATCTGCTAGGAAAGTAGAAGATTGTACAAAAAGACCATCATATATGATATTCAGAGTTGAATTTTGTGTTTTCATAGCCTCTAATGGTTTACCCAACTATTTCGGCGATGGAGGAAGAGAGACTAATGAAAGTAATGGTTCTATCTTGTATCCATCCATGCTAGTATTGGTAATTTTCAATTTCTTTTCCAAGTCTTTCATCAGAGCTTCTGAACTTTCATTTGTAGAGGCTTCTCTATTATGAGGCACAAAGGTATCAACACCTTTTGTCAATGCATTAAAAGGAACATTTGTATCAGCAGGAATACTGACCTCAACTCCGTTATAAGGAAATTTTAAGCATTGATGGTATGTAGATGGAACTGCCTTCATTTCATGAATCCATGGCCTGCCCAGTAAGATATTGTATGATGGAGGAAGATCAAGTACTTGGAAAATGACATCTCTTTATATAGGTCCCACCCTGATTGGTAATGATACCAGACCTTTAGAGGTCCTTTCCTCTTCATCATAGGCTTTAATTGTTATTTTCTTGATCAGATCAATGACATTTTCAGAAAATCCTAGTTGTGTAAGTAGACTGTAAGTACATATATTCAACCCCGCGCCTCCATCTATCAAAACACATTTGATTCTGCGTTTATGGATCATGGATTCAATGTGCAATGGCTGGTTATGTGGATGATTTAGGGAGTTTTCATCTTCTTCAGAGAAGGTCAAATAGGGAGGTGAATTTAGATGACCCACCATAGACTAAAACCAATCGATATCTAAAACGTTTGGGACATTAGTGGTGAGCAAGGCATTATCCAAGATTTCTTTGTGAGCAGAAGAGATTTTTAGTAATTCAAAGATGAAAATTTGAGCATTTGTCTTTTTCAACTATTCAACAACGATGATGATGAAGTTAGCCTTTTAAATTTATCAAATGTTGATTCTTTTTGTTTGTTTGATGAGGTCGGTAGGTTTGATGTTGTTTGAGTAGAAGTTGAAGAACTAGCTCCTTGGAGAGTTACTTTCTTTTGAGAATGGGTCATAGCCTTTGCATATCATGATTCATTTAGTTTATCTTGGATTATGATCACATTGCAATATTCAGATTGGGAAGGCTCAATCATGTTGATGACATTGTCATTGCTAGTATAAGTATAATTTACTTTGGCACCTCCTTTGGTCTTTGAGGAATCACCTTTCTCGTAAACAAGTAGGGTCTTTAAAAGCTTTATGATTAGCATTTGTTGGGTGATTCCTGACAACAATTTTACCAGTGTCTATAATCACATTGTTGAGCTTCATGCAGTTGTTTGTGTTATGACCTTTATTCTGATGGTAGTCACAGTATTCATTTTCTCTCCACCATTTGGTTTGACTTCCAGATCATATGGCCTACAATTATCTAGTAATGTTATCAGGTTGTTTGCCAATAGATTTTTGAAAGCGGATTCATATGATTCTTCCAGAGGAGTGAATTCGCATCTAGGTTTTGAAAGCCAAGGTTTCTCTTTGAACCACTCTTTTGCTTTCTTCAGAGGATTTTCTGCTGTAGTTTCAGCTGCTTTGAGTGATTGTGTGCCACTAGCCAAGTTGAATATCATGGGCTTTGAGTTGGTTTTAACATTGTCTACTACTCCATCATTAACAACGTTCTTATTGTTGTCTTTGCCATACTTCCAATACTTGTTCTTCTCTTTAGAGTTAGATCCTAGTTGTGTTTCTTTCCAAGGCATGATATCTTCATTATTTATAAGCACATCTTCCATTCAGATAACATTATCTACCATTTTGTTAAATTATGGGTGTACTTGCATTTGGATACTATATTTCAATTCAAGGATTAGATTATTGATGAATATATCCATTTTCTCAGCATCTGGGATAGGCCGTGAATACCTAGAGAACATCTTTCTCCAACGTTGGAGGAAAGTGAGAAAAGGCTCTCCTGTTTTCTATTTGGTATTGCAAAGTTTGATCATAGTAATGGGATGTCGAATGTTGTAGGAGTATTTTTGTAAAAATAGTTGGATTAGTTATTCAAAAGTTTTTATCCCCTTAGGTAGACTTGAGAACCATTCCATAGCTTGTCCTCCCAAACTCCTCAGAAAAAGGTGCATGAGATACATTTGATCATGCATGAACTCCATGTAAGCAACACAAAATTATCTGACATGATCTTGAGGATCTTAGGTACCATCATATTTGTCAAATTTTGGAATCTCAATTTGTGAAGGGAATGGAGGCATGTATAGGTTTTTGTCAAATGGAAATGGGCATATTGTCTCCAGAGAATATTGTTTTGGGGACTTATCCTTGTTTTTCAGTTCTATGATCTCAATCTGCAAGGCTTGTAATTATCAGTGTACCATTATTATAGGTGATTCTTCCCTTTTAGTAACGAGAGTCTAAACATAATATCCAGTAGGAAGTTTGGCATCTTGTTTTGCTAGTTCTAGAAAATAGTCTTCTTTTTCTCTAGCCATGATAGCCTTCATCATTTTTTGGAAATCTTTATCTTTTTGACATTTATAAATATCATTTTTTGGAGGTTCAAAATCTTCAGCTTCACTTGATGAGGAATCATTATCGGTTTAATGAATACTAAGGTTGTCTTCATCATTTTGTTCTATTCTAGGTATAGTGGGAGATAAAGGTTCATCATAAACTGGTATCTCTGATGATGAAGGTTTATCAGTCAGGGGTGTTGTTCTCAAAATCTGATTCACTTCAACATCATTATAATGATATGATAACTCTGTGTGCAGAGATATTAAAGAGAAGGAAACTCTTAGGACAACATATGACAAGGTTTGATTTAACATTCTACACTTCAGACCTACTCAAAGTCTAGGTGGGTATACCTTTGTGAACTAAATTCACACTTTTAAAAGATAAATCCACAACAAACCAGTCCAAAAAAACTAGTGCATCTAATCACCTTAAAACTAACTGAAACAAAGGAATGAAGATTATACTCATATTTAGTATAGACCTACAAAATATGTAATAGACAACCTCAATCTATACGAGTTCCTTATCCAAGGTCACAGAGTCATCTAAGTTCAAATAATACTCCCATAATCAAATATCTACACATATCCCATTAGTTCGGCTTTTGTAGATTCCTATATATGTCTGACACATATAAGAATTTATGTATACCAAATTAAACTATGCTCATCAAGATTCAAAATATCTCACAAGGAATTTACTGGTAGAAGTGATCCCCGCATATTTAATTTCCCTCCTAAAGAGAAAAGCTAAGAAACACATCTACTGAAAGTTGCCTTACAACCCTATTCAAACGAAATAACCCTGACTTATTTAGAGTGAAACAGTAAACACATGCAAACACATTTGAAGATAACACAAAGTTTTTACTCAAAACCAATGGTCTGTATATTGATATTTTCTTCAAAAAAGTATTACAAGAAACCTTCGAATATTCTCCATTAAAACTTGAAAAAGCTTAGATAAATTTCTGTAGTGTTTTCTTACAATTCTTTGCGATCCCTCTTCTACTAGTCTTAGTATCCATTTATAATAGCATGGATGCACATAGCTTTGGAATTTCCTAGGAGAATTTGTTACAATCATTTCTTCTCAAGAAGAAGTTACAAAACCTTTTACAAAAATGGTTACAAGTCTTTTTCAACCTTTCCGGCTTCTTCTACTTGTTGTCCCGTTGCAACCTCTTCTAACCGTTCTACATCCTGAATGGCATATTTTCTTGTCCACTCATTGTACACATCATTAGTTGGCCACGTGAAGTTAATCACTTTTACCTTTGCCTTGGTTAACCTTTTCCATGAACTCCTCATCTCGTTAACCTCTGAATTGAGAAAACCATAATGAGATTTGACTCTGTCTATCTCCTGAATTGTTACAACAAAAAAGGAAGCATCATCTAAGTCAACAATTACTTTTATTCTAGCTAACAATTTGGCCTCTAATTCCTTAAGCCACACTTGTTTGTCTTTCAATTTATTTGGGCTAACAAAAACTCCTAGAATCAATTCAAAAACTTGATCAGTGTACTCCTTTTTGTACAAGTTGATGTTCCTGTCAGCATTGTCTATTCCTTCTACTAATTTTACTAGATCCTTTGTGGTGTCACAAGTGGATTTGATGATAGGATTAGCCCCTGCTTCATCATAAGATACACAAATAAGCTCCGAATCCTACTCTCTAGGCTTCCACTTGTCAAAAATAGGCATCAAAATGGCCTTATCTCCATTAAGCTCATTCCACATATCTAGAATCTTGCTCATGTTGTTATACAATAATGAGGCCCCCATGGTGTCTGCGAAAATTGAAATGGTAGCCCTTACTCTTTCTTCATACTTCTTTACATACAAGGCCCGAGCCTATTTTAAATTCTCCAATTCTTGGGGAGTGATCTCAACCATTTGAGAACTAGAAGGTGTTGGAGATGGTGGGAACTCAATAATGGGGCTTGTAGGTGGAGGTCTTGCAGGAGAAGAGGAGATCATCAGTGTTGAAGACTCACCTTGATGGTACTATCCTATCAACTGGCTTTGCAGCTTAGCAATGATGCTATCTTTACCCCTCACCTCTTCCTTAGCACTGTTGTAAGCTTTCAAAATTACCTCCAACTTAACTTGGAGGTCTACCTTTTTCTTAGCCTTCCTTTCTACTACTGCAACACTAAACTTTGCAGTCTCTAGCACAGTGCTAGCAACTTCCACTACCCCTATGTTCTACACTCTTTTCACTATCATTCCACCAAGGTAACTTGACCCTGGGGTGTCCTTATTTTTCCTATTTTCATCTCTTTTGAGAGACCACATGACCAATGTAGCATTGTCTTTGCTAAAAGTGACTCCCTCCATGGGTTTGGTTTCTTTTCTCACTACCTCCAATACCAAGGCATCTATTATGTCCCACTTAGGGAGAATGAGTACTCTAGCTTGTGCCACCATATCTCTTCCTTGCTCAGGAGTGATGGTCTTAAACTCATCTATCATTTCTTTCTTTATTTCTTCCTCACCCATAGCTGGATCTTTATGAGGCTTCTCACCTTTTCTCTTTTCACACCTTGCATTGTATTTATTAATGTTCTTCTTCCACACAAATTGCATGAATGCTCCTGATGTAACAAAGTTGTTGTCAACCAAGAAGTCCTCAGTGGCTTGCTTGATCTCAGGATCCCACTCCTAGCCCTTGAGCTCATTGGTAGTGATGTTCATCTTAGTTGCAAGGGGCTCTTCTGGCATTCCCTCTTCTACTTCATCATATGTGTAAGCTATTTCTCCTAGATTGCCTAACTGTATCAGTTGCTCAACTGCTACCTGTTCATCTCCTATATGAATAGGGGATTGAGATGGAGAATACAAAGGTTCACTAGATTATATTTCTTTTCCCATTCTCTACTTCTTTGGGCTATCTTGGATGTCAATGACATCTTGTATCTTCCTCTTTCCTTTAGAGGTAGAGGGCTCCCCTGTTGTAGGCATCAACACATTATAATTGGACTTCTTATGCAACGTATAGTCACCAGGAAGGATTGTTCTAGTGGATGCAGACCTACTTAGAACCATTCTTGCCTTTTCAGGGTTGTTTTTAATTACTTCCCTCTTTTCTTTCAAAGTCTGCATTACATCCTCAAAACAAAGAATTAGGAACTTTATTTTCTCCTCAAAAGGGTGAAAGCTAGACAATGGGTCATAGCTGGTATCAAACTGATGTACAAAGTCTAAGGGCTTTTTATAAGCCACCCACTTTTCCTTCCTCAGCTCCTATTCATCTAGATCAAACTCATTTCTAATGAGGTCTTCAAGAAACTGGAATTGCTGGGGTCTACATCTGCATATTGCCCTCTTTCTAAACATGCCATTGAAGAAATCTTTAGGATGAACACACTTGGACACTGCAGTTGGCAAATGATAAGGTTTAAGAAAATCCTCAAAATAGTTCCAACCTCCCTGTTAGCTCTGCCTCTTGCACACTACCAATTTGTCTGAGGACTTCTGCATTTCTCACTTTGAGAGGGACCTGATAGGGCAATAAAAATGGAGTGCTTCTAAAACCAAATACTTTGAAAACTATGGAGATAGTGTGCAAGTAAATATCAATCCAATTATGGATAATTTTTTATATTTTCTACAAATTCTTTTGGTCTAATAAATTCCAAAAGAACCTTGGGGACTCTTGGATTTTCCGAACAGAGGAGAGTCCTAATCTTTGATGCAAAACATTTATCAAACTTTAAGAAACTAGCATCATTTCTGTCCCATGATAGCACTATACTCCATAATTGCACTGGCATCTTTTCTCCATCTTTCTCTTTTACAAGGTCCATTCCATTTGCAAAATAATAACCACCCTTAAATAAAAATAGATGCATGTGGAGGGAATACCATCCAAAAGGCCTATCCACTTTCCCATTCTTTATTCCTATCAATCCTTCATGGATAGCATCAATAATAAAAGAAGCATAATCAAAGGTTACTGCAAGAGAAGGATTCAAAATCTGAGCAATCATTAGCATGTAACGATTGGGCATATTTGCCTCAGCATCCTCTCCTAAAATTTGGCAAAGTGACCAATACAATCCCTTAGCCCTAAGGGTGAACAGATTCAATGAGAAGGGCTCTTCAGTGTTGGGTCCTACAACTTTCAACCTACCTGTCTTCACAAAGAATTCTTTAAGAGGCCCATTTCTAAGGTGGTTCCTTTGCACACTGTATACTTGAGCTAATGGTTTGAAATTAATAGGTTCTAGAAAATTAGTAAACTCATTAAGCCCAAAAGCACTTCTGAATTCCTCATTATTGATTTCAATGAGGGCTTTCCCATTTATATCCCTAATGCTCCTTGCGATTGGATCATAATTATGTGCAATCTGAGTTAGGAGATCCATATCCATGAATACTCCTGGAACTACCAATTTTTCCACACCTAACTCCCAGATACTGTTCTATGGGGTTGGGGAATTTCTCATGCCAAATCCAACTTTGAACAACCCCAACCTAGACAACCCAACCTATGGGTCTCTCAACCAGTTACCCTTATTATATAACCCCTCTCCTATTTTCAAATGAGGAGCTCTTGGCACTAGTTCTTTCACCTTTGATGCCAGATTACTTGACAATGTCAACTGTTCAAGAAAATCATCACAAATGGCCCTTTCCTGGTAATTAACTTTTCCTGAGAATTCTCTCTTAGGTGCCATCTTAAAATATGAAAGCAATTTAACTATTACCCCCAACTAGTTCTATGACAAATCAAGACCTCAATTAAAACACACTGCTAAGAAATTGCCAAACAAGAGTACAAGAAAACCTATTTTTAGCTTGAAGGAATCCGCTCTGCAACTGAATGAATTTGCTCTGTATTTGAAGAAAATGGCTTTGCAACCGCTTTCTTTACAACAATTCTTTAGAATGATACCTTCATCCGATTGATATGAGATCATATATGGTACTCAGGCTCTTAACTCTGACATTGATACCACATGCTTCAGCCGTCCCTTCAAAATTGAATTCATGAGAGAATTCAAAATTTTCACTCTAGTGGGTCACAACATGTCTGCACATCTTTTCCTTCCGCTCTTTTGCCATTTCACAGAGCATAACCTTTGAGCAATTTCGTCAAATGAAATCACACCAACCGTTCGATGAAATGAAACTTGATCGGTCTTTATACTAACTTAACAACTTTGCCTTAGCACCGGGCCCTACCTCCTTTTTGCCATTTCGCAGGCTTTATCCTCCGAGCAATTTTCTTTCATGAAGCTTTGCCAGGCATTGGATGGAACTTTAACTGCTCGGTGTTTAACTCTTATGAGGACCATCAGCTTCTTCATTAACCGCGCCTCTATCTTGACGGCTAACGGTCTTTTGCTATTTTGCATAGCTTAAACCGCTTTCAACTTTGGGCCACAAAACAACGCGAAGCATTGGATCAAATCAAAGATGACCATCCTTTAAGTGAGACCTTTATGATTGCTTCACTTATGCCACTCTTTCACTAGTTACCGAATACCACGTGGTACTCAACCATTAGCTCTGGAAAACTCTTCGAGTTTAGTTCAAAGTCAACCACGTGTCTTTCCCTTATAACCACCGGTTACACCTTGGCAGGCCCTCAATTTTTTCTAAAAATACATGTCAATCGACACGTCACCATCTAGCATTACACCTGGATGAATCTTCTCTTCCTTTTGCTATTTCGTGAAGCATATCCTTTGGTTGGTTTGCAGCCATGAAACAACATGAGCCCTTAGATTGAATAGTAGTTGATTCCCTTTTAACTTCATGCTTTATCTGTCCTTGGGGCCCCAAAAACTTTTCGTTGTTTTGCTAGTTTTAAAACACGAGCATTTTACCTTCGTGAATAAACATGGACCATTAGATTATACTTAACTTTCTCAATGCTTAAAAACTTAACTGAATTTGATAGACGTGGGCCCTCTGACTCAACTCCATCCACCTGGCATCTAGTCATTTCTGAACTGACATGTCAACCTTTCATTCGCTAAGAGGGCACATCTGATTCCACCTCATCCTTGCCACCCGTATCTACCAGGTCATTTCTTATCCCACGACATGACTCACCTCTGGGACCCACCTTTTAATCCTTAGATCTGACTTACTGACTATTCTAACCTTCTACCACGTGCCATCATCTTACTCGCCATCTTGACCAACTGGACTGCCTGCTTGGAGCACCATGTCATTTCGTTACTTCACGAAAGCTAACTATCGAGCATCTTCCTCCTATGAAGCTGCACTAACCGTCATATCAAATGAGACTTGCGCATCTGTTATGCTCTTATTAAAACTCCCTTTTCATGGGTCGAAAAACCTTTTCGCTATTTCGCAGGGCATAACATGTGAGCATCTATCAGCCACGAAACAGCGTGAACTATCCGATCAAATGAAACTTGATCACCCTTTAGCCATTTGAAAAGTCTCCACTGTCGAGTCTCGCCAAGCATTTTCACCATTTCGCAAAAGGTATTTCACTTGCTAGTTTTGGCTGCGAACTAACGCCAGCCTTTAGATCTTGAACGAGATGGAGCCCTTTTAAACTGGACCAAATGCGCACCATTGAACATGCTTTTCCCTTTCACCATTTCATGAGTCTTAAAACATGTGTAACTTCACCTAACAAAATAGCAAAAACCATAGATCCATCTGAGAGCTGCGTGCAACTTACTAGGCCCGACAACATTAGGAAGAAAAGACATAAGGCATAAATTTTTACGATTAATTCAACAACTGCCTAGGAAAATGACAAGGGGGGACACCTCATATGACTCCAAGACCCATTACTTAAGTGGATAAAGTAACACAGGAATAGAAACCAGAGGGTTTTTGATCAGACATTGAGCAATTTAAAATTAAAACCCTAAACCCTTGAGACCTAACACAAACTTGAAGTAGTTGATAGTGTGTCTGACTCAAAATTTCAAAAACTTAGCCAATTATGGGAAAAGAAAACCCATTTCTTAAGCAGTGATAATAGCGGCTCTGATTGGGGATGGTTAATTGCAAGGTCAACACAAGAAAACTCAGAAACTCTGGAGAAATAGACCAAGACACAGACCCAAACAAAGCAATAGGAAGGAAACAAAATATATACAAACAAATGACCTACTATGCATGGACATCAAGAGAAATAATGTTTCAGGAATTGTCCATGCACTAGAAATTCCTGTACTTCATCATTCAAATTTTTCACAAAATACGAATCTTTTCCATTCAAATCACAGACCACAAAAGGGCCAATCCATAATGATTCAAATTTTTTATGCTTCCCTTTGTCCTGTCCTTTTGCATTCCACTGAAGAACAATATCATCAATTTGAAACTTCCTTAATGATGTCCTTTTATCAAAAAGGTATTTGGACTGCAATTGGATCTTCTGATTTCTCTTATGAGCTAAAGTTCTGAGCTCTTCCACCTCCACAATTTGGATCATTCTATTTTCCATAGGTCCAGATAGCTCCATGTCCTCATCTTGCGAGAATTTATAAACTGGAAGAAGATTATTCACTGGCAATCTAACTTGTGTACCATAAACCAGTTCCAAAGGTGACATTCCAATGGCCTTCTTGACTGTTATTCTATCTGCCCACAAAGCTAATTTCAATTTTTGATCCCAAGATCTCTTATTTTCTTCCAGGATTTTCTTGATGATGTTCAAAAGGCTTTTATTGTTGGATTCTGCTTGCCCATTCCCCTGAGGGTGATAGGGTGAAGAGTAAGACATGAGTATTCCATGACAGGTACAAAATCCTACAAACTCTTCCGACCTGAAACTCATGGCATTACCCATCACCAATTTTGCAGGTATTCCAAATCTAGTTATTACATTATCCATCAGGAAATCAATGACAACCTTACTTCTAGCTCTCCTGGTGGGAATAGCCTCAATCCATTTAGTAAAATAGTCAGTGGCTACTATGATCCATCTATGACCTCTTCCTGATCTCTCAACAATTTCTCCAATAAAATCAATGCCCCACTGGACAAAAGGGGCTTCCACTGTGACTAGATTCAAGGGTAAAGCTCCTTCATACTTCAACTTGGATGAAATTTTTTGACATGGGTCACATTTTTGGACATGTGCATGAGCAGCTTTGAATAAGGTAGGCCAATAGTATCCAGCCTGGATTATCTTACCAACAGTTGTCTTAGCAGAGTAATGACCCCCACATATTCCATCATGCATTTTAGTCAATACCCGTTTAGCCTGGAATTCATCCAAACACATTAGCAATTCTCCATCTCTTTTTCTCCAAAACAGATGACCTTGAATGAGAACATATTTTTGTGACTTGAGTTTTAGAGTTCTTTTCTGATTATGTGTCATTCCTTCTGAGAATTCAACATCTCTTAAAAATCAGACTATCTCTGAATACCAAGGTTGCCTTTCAATACTAGTGACTGAAGTACTTTTGACTTCAACATTATGTATTTCAACATTCAAAAGATTAGACTCAGTCATGAGCTTAGCGAGACCTAAACCTTTCACCAATTTGGTGATCTTTATTTCCAAGTCAAATTCTTGGATTCTATTAATCAATCTGCATCTTTTCCCTGTAACTTCAGAATGGGATAGAATATCCTTAACTGCAGCATGTGGGACATAAGCAATGATATTTGCATTTACCAGATATGGCCTAAAAGCCTCGACAACTTTAACTAAATCATAAGCTTGTTTCTCCATGGTTTCATATTTTAATTCTACCACTTGCAAAGACTTGCTATAGAAAGCTATGGGATGTTCATATCCCTCATTATCCTTTTGTAACAATACTGCAGCTACTGTATGATATGAAGCAAAAGAGAATAGAGAAAAGGGCTTACTTTAATTAGGAGACTTTAACACTGGTGCTTCCTGAATGGCCTTCTTAATTTCAGAAAAATCCTCTGAGGCTTCTTGATCCCAACAAAATTTGGTATCCTTCTTGAGCAACTTGACAATGGGCTTCACTATCTCTGCAAAGTTTGCAATGAATCTCCTAACAAAATTTACTTTGCCTAGAAAGGATTGAATACCTTTAACATTCTTTGGTTCAGACACTTTGTTTATTGCTTCAATTCTTTCAGGGTCTATCCTTACCCCTTCCTTGGAAACAATGTGTCCCAATAGTTTTCCTTCAGTGACCCCAAAATGACATTTCTTGGGATTTAATGACACACCAAATTCCAAGGCTTTATTGAACACCTTTTCCAAATGTCCACAATGATCATCAACCCTTTTAGAGAAACAAGTTAGATCATCTTGATAAACCCACCATGATGATATTAATGAATTCTTTGAAGGCTACATGCATGGCTCTCTGGAATGTAGCTCCAGCATTTTTCAATCCGAATGGCATTCTTACATAAACATATGTCCCCCATGGAGTAGTGAAAGCAATTTTAAACTATTCAGATTCCTTCACTAACACTTGATTGTATCCTGAAAAACCATCCATCATGGATAAAAGATCACAACCTGTTACTCTCTGCAGCATAGCTTCCATATTGGGAGAAGAGTAATTGTCCTTTAAAGAAGCAACATTTAAATTTCTAAAATCCACACACAATCTAATATCCCCATTTTTATTTCTTACTGGGACCACATTGGAGACCCATGAAGGATGTCTTATAGGTTTGATAATCCCCCCTTCTCTTAACTTAGTCAACTCTCGCTACATCTTAGTTTCTAACAAGGGATTAATAGGTCTCTGCTTCTGTCTGAAAGGCTTAGCATCTAGAAGTAAAGGAACTTCATGCTGAAAAAGATCTTATCTATACGCCTTTAGGTCTTCATAAGACCAAGAAAAAACATGTTTATATCTCTTTAATAAATTAATAAGATTAGTCCTAACATGAGGGGGTAATGTCTTCCCAATGTATACTAACTTAGGGAATGATTCAGTCCCTAGGTTTACCTCCTCTAATTCTTCCAACTTGGTGGTAGATTGCTGATGTAAATGACTATCATTGTAACTAAACATGCTTTCCAGCTCTACCAGCCCTTTAGGTATTTCATTGGTTTCCAACTGGACCAAATCATTTCCAAACACTGTTTCCCTATTGTCAACCACCTCCACTAGTGCATTGCAATCAATCTTCTGTCCATCATAATCATCAACACATTGGATGAACCTAAGAATATCTTCATCATCAGCAAAAACTTGCCATTTATACACATTATCAAGGATAGCAAGCCTAGATTTTATTTCCACAGTGGAAATACCGGTTAGTGTTGCATCATCATTTTTCAAGGCAACATTAGCTAGGAAGTCTGCCATAATATTCTTTGATCGCTCTATCCAATTAATAGAAAATGCACTAAAATGCTCAATAACATCCCAAACTGCATGTTTATATCTCTTTAATCTATCATTCTTGGATGCATATTTGGATCTTACCTGAGAGACAACCAATTCTAAATCCCCTAACACTGTCAATAGTTGGATTCCATGCCTTTTTGCAACCTCAAGCCCCAACAATAGAGCTTCATACTCTGCAGTATTATTTGTGCACTGGAAAGCCAATAAGAAAGAATACTTAAAGGTTATATCTGATGGGGATGCAAAAAGAACCCCTGCTCTAGATCCTTCTTTGGAGAAAGCTCCATCAAAATACATCTGCCATAAACTATACTGTTGTGTTTCCAATTCGACCACAATGGGGTCAGTATTCTTCAATTGAGGCAAAATTGGTTGAAGTCTAAAGTTATCAAGATCTACATCAATCATACAATTGAGCATATTAGGGTCTACATTTTCAATTACCCTAGGAGCACGTGGCTCTCTGTACAACTTGACCTGATTTCCATTAATTGGAATGGTGGCATAAGATAAATCTAGTTGAACATTTCCTCCTACTGCTGCTGCCCACTGCCTGGATAACAACATACCATAATGGGGTTTAGTATCAGTAACAATCACATCCATTTTATAAGTTGCCTCAGGGAATGCTGCTATTTTTACTTCAACATCTTTCATTGTACCTATCATAGGTACTTCCCTATTATCCATAGCATAGCATTTTCCATATACAGTGGTTAGTGATAGTCCTAATTCTTTCATAACACCTTAGGGCATCACATTAGCAGCAGGTTCTGAATCAATCATGCAATTTTTTATCAACCAGTTGTTTACTAACAAAGTAACATAAAAAGGGTCCACCTGTGAAGGCTCTTGAGTGATAGTGGTCCCAACATAAACCTCTGGGGTTTAGAGTTCCTGATCCTTTCCATTTTTAGCTGAACTGGTGGGTAGGACTATGTTACTGTCAGATATACTAGAAAACAAAGACAGAGTTGCATCCCTATGTTCTTTTATTTTCAGCAATTCTACTAACGGGACAGTAACCTTCATTTGAGTAAGAGCTTGAGCCATGTCAAAAGTAGAACTATTTCTTAATTCAGTATTAGCTCTAACTCTTTCTGCCTTGAGCTGACTTGCTCTTTTTGTTGTGGCAGCTCCTTGTATATCACTGGTATTTTTGTCATCTGTACTCTTGGGTACATCTTTAACCTGTTCCTTATTTTCTTGACCAGTCTTAGGGAAAGTAGCAGTACTACTTGATGCCCCCTTTTGGGTAATATCTTTTTTGAACATGGAACTAGGTTCACCCTAATCAGTGTCCTTCTTGGTGCTTCTTAAGTTATAGTTGTGTTTTGCTTTGGCATGGCAGCTTTAGTGAGACTTTTAAATTCTTCCTCACTAGGCCTTCTAAGATGAACTTCTTCATCCTCAATTATTACCACGTTCAATGTAGGATTCCAATCCAAGGTTAGTTGTCCTTGAACAAACCTTTCATTATCCAACACATCATTGTATTCACTTTGTATAGATTCCTCATTACTTTCTATAATAGTCTCAAATATGTTAATGTCAGGCTCAGCTTCTTGTCTCATGGATTCTTCAAGAGCCTGAGCCACTGCACATTGATGAGGAGAATTTGGTCCATCACAAGTAATACACCAGGGAGTATTTTCTATATTATGGACATTTTTCCCTTTTAAGGGATCTAGAGTGTCTTGATTCTAAGCAATTTTGGGCTTCTCATTCTGGGGTTTGCCATCTTTCCAGTTGGTATTATAAGGCATGTCATGCAATCTAGGGGGTCTATCTTGCTAGTTATAATGAGGTTTATCATTTTTGTTTACCTTGGCAGTCAGATCCTTCATAGAAATGACCAACTTCTCTATCTTGTCTTCCTGCTTAGCAACTTTATTAAGTTGTTGTTTTGTTTCTTGCCATAACCTACCATCTGTTCTCCTTCCTAACTTCCCAAATGCTTTTCCATTGCTTTCTACATTAATGGCAATTCTAAATGCATCCCTCAAGTTATGTGGATTCTTATCCCTCAAGATATAGGCCATCTTAGAATCAAATGCATTGTAGTAGGTATTTAGACACATGTTATCATCTAATCTCATCACCTGATACAATCTATGCATGGCTTTTTGGAATCTAGCATTAAAATTAGTGACCATTTCATTGTCAGACTTTCTGGTGTTATTAAATTCATTGAGCATAAAGCTCACATTCATTTTATCACCATATTTCTCTTGAAAACAATTTTTAAAATCTTCCCATGACCCAATGCTATTAACTGGAAGACCTCTGTACCAATCTCTTGCATCATCAACCAGGGACCAAACAAACAGTTTCATGATGACATCTTCATCCACTATCTCATAATCATTTATTAGGTCCCCAAAAGATTTAAGATGTTCCTCAGCACTAATTGCATTATTTCCAGCAAATTTATGGAGTCTGTCTCTTAACTCGATAGGAACATGGTTGGGATATCCTGGGATCCCATCAAGGAACAATTGTCTATATTGCTCTAAATTGATAGGTCTCCTTTAAAAAGGGGTAATAACATTATTGTTTCCCATAGTCATTCTAACTTTTGGAATTGGAGACTGAGATATTTGGTTATGCTGACTGTTCACAAGGATTTGACTCACTGATGCTATATTAGCAAGCACCATAGGTTGAATTTTAACTGGGGGAAGGGAAATTTGCTGAGGATCAGGCTTACTAAGGTCTTCTAATGGAAACATGATAGGGGGAGATTTTAGATAACTAATTTTTCTTTTGACTTCCTGATTGGCTGCTTCCAACTCAACTTTCTCTAACTCCATTTGTAAATCCTCCTTTTCTTTCCTCATTCTTTCCATTTCTCTCTCATATGCTGACAACCTATGAGAAATATCCTCTGCATTTTTAGATCCAATTCCATCATCCACTCATTTCTGTTTTCCTTTATCCACATTAGTCCTAGGAAGTTGAGAATCACTAAGAACTTCCCTGTTTGGTTGGACTACTGACCTATATGCTTGCTTTGCTTTGGGGATCAAAATTTCTCTGATCATAGGGCCTTCCTCATCACTCTTTTCTTTTTCCTTAGCTAGCACTTCAAGATTAGCTATTTGTCTAAGAAGCCTATCTCTCTCCATTAATTTGGCTTTGACTTCCTTCTCCTTATTTGCTTCCTTTTGTGCTCTTAGGGAGATTAAATGGTGAACTCTCCTATTCAAATCTTCAATCTCTTGGGACACTTTATCTTCATCAGGGAAATTTTCCTCAGAATCATATATATTGACTTGATCTATGTCAATCAAACTAATATTTCCATCGATTATTCTAGGCACAAAGTGTCTAATTGCATTTGAACTGGTCCTATCTCTTGTAGAGACACTAACATGGGATAAATCTTGATTTAAAGCATGTGCATTATCAATATTTCCAAACAATCCAGAATGGAAACCTAATATATCATGTTCAAAATCTCTGGAAGAAGAATTAGACTTTGCATAAACAAGTCGATCAGGCATCTTACCGGTATTATTATTCTTTTGTACCCAAGCAACATTTGATGGCTTGTGTAACACTGATCTCTTCTGACCTCTTCGTGACTGCTCTAGCAAACCTTCTTGCAAAGTTTTGAGAGGATGCTTCTTCATGAACGATCTAGTGTTTTTTCCTCCTTGCATTATGCTTGTTTTCCTTTTAGAATGATTGGTATTTCACAAGGACTAGTTCCAAGATAACAAAGTCGCCACCCACTTCTATGGGATTTATGAAAACAAGCTTAGAATGAAATGCTGCAATTCCACAAACACAATGATTTTCTTTATAAATTTAAGCACAAAATATTCTTCTGGATTCTTAATGTGACTTATCCCATCTGGGTCACCACAATATGAATTAAATCTTTCTTAACCAGAGACTTTTAACAATTCATTTATTCCTTAGCAGAGTCGCCACTTTTGTTGTTCTCAAAATCTGATTCACTTCAACATCCTTATAATGATATGATAACTCTGTGTGCAAAGATATTAAAGAGAAGGAAACTCTTAGGACAACATATGACAAGGTTTGATTTAACCTTCTACACTTCGGACCTACTCAGAGTCCAGGCGGGTATACCTTTATGAACTAAATTCACACTTTTAAAAGATAAATCCACAGCAAACTAGTCCAGAAAAACCAGTGGATCTAATCACCTTAAAACTAACTGAAACAAAGGAATGAAGATTATACTCATATTCAGTACTGACCTACAAAATATGTAATAGACAACCTCGATCTACACCAGTTCCTTATCAAGGGTCACAGAGTCATCTAAGTTCAAATAATACTCCCATAATCAAATATCTACACATATCCCATTAGTTCAGCTTCTGTAGATTCCTATATATGCTTGACACATATAAGAATTTATGCATACCAAATTAAACTATGCTCATCAAGATTCAAAATATCTCACAAGGAATTTACTAGTAGAAGTGATCCCCACATATTTAATTTCCCTCCTGAAGAGAAAAGCTAAGAAACACATCTACTGAAAGTTGCCTTACAACTCTATTCAAACAAAATAACCCTGGATTATTTAGAGTGAAACAGTAAACACATGCAAACACATTTGAAGACAACACAAGGTTTTTACTCAAAACCAATGGTTTGTATATTGATATTTTCTTCAAAAAAGTATTACAAGAAACCTTCGAATATTCTCCATTAAAACTTGGAAAAACTCAGATAAATTTCTGCAACATTTTCTTACAATTCTTTGTGATCCCTCTTCTACTAGTCCTAGTATCCATTTATAATAGCATGGATGCATGTAGCTTTGGACTTTCCTAGGAGAATTTGTTACAATCATTTCTTCTCAAGAAGAAGTTACAAAACCTTTTACAAAAATAGTTACAAGTCTTTTTCAACCTCTGCGGCTTCTTCTACTTGTTGTCCCGTTGCAACCTCTTCTAACTGTTCTGCATCCTGAATGGCATATTTTCTTGTCCTCTCATTGTACACATCATTAGTTGGCCATGCAAAGTTAATCACATTTGCCTTTTCCTTGGTTAACCTTTTCCATGAATTCTTCATCTCGTTAACCTCTGAATTGAGAAAACCATAATGAGATTTGATTCTGTCTATCTCCTAAATTGTTACAACAAAAAAGGAAGCATCATCTAAGTCAACAATTACTTTTATTATAGCTAACAATTTGGCCTCTAATTCCTTAAGCCACACTTGTTTGTCTTTCAATTGATTTGGGCTAACAAAAACTCCTGGAATCAATTCAAAAACTTGATCAGTGTACTCCTTTTTGTACACGTTGATCTTCGTGTCAGCATTGTCTATTCCTTCTCCTAATTTTACTAGATCCTTTATGGTGTCACAAGTGGATTTGATGATAGGATTAGCCCCTGCTTCATCATAAGATACACAAATAAGCTCCGAATCCTACTCTCTAGGCTTCCACTTGTCAAAAATAGGCATCAAAATGGCCTTATCTCCATTAAGCTCATTCCACATATCTAGAATCTTGCTCATGTTGTTATACAATAATGAGGCCCCCATGGTGTCTGCAAAAATTGAAATGGTAGCCCTTACTCTTTCTTCATACTTCTTTGCATACAAGGCCTGAGCCTGTTTTAAATTCTCCAATTCTTGGGGAGTGATCTCAACCATTTGAGAACTAGAAGGTGTTGGAGATGGTGGGAACTCAATAATGGGGCTTGTAGGTGGAGGTCTTATAGGAGAAGAAGAGATCATTAGTGTTGAAGACTCACCTTGATGGTACTGTCCTATCAACTGGCTTTGCAGCTTAGCAATGATGCTATCTTTACCCCTCACCTCTTCCTTAGCACTGTTGTAAGCTTTCAAAATTACCTCCAACTTAACTTGGAGGTCTACCTTTTCCTTAGCCTTCCTTTCTACTACTGCAACACTAAACTTTGCAGTCTCTAGCATAGTGCTAGCAACTTCCACTACCCCTATGTTCTACACTCTTTCACTATCATTTCACCAAGGTAACTTGACCCTGGGGTGTCCTTATTTTTCCTATTTTCATCTCTTTTGAGAGACCACATGACCAATGTAGCATTGTCTTTGCTAAAAGTGACTCCCTCCATGGGTTTGGTTTCTTTTCTCACTGTCTCCAATACCAAGGCATCTGCTATGTCCCACTCAGGGAGAATGAGTACTGTAGCTTGTGCCACCATATCTCTTCCTTACTCAGGAGTGATGGTCTTAAACTCATTTATCATTTCTTTCTTTATTTCCTCCTCAACCACAACTGGATCTTTATGAGGTTGCTCACCTTTTCTCTTTTCACACCTTGCATTGCATTTATCAATGTTCTGCTTCCACACAAATTGCATGAATGCTCCTGATGTAACAAAGTTGTTGTCAGCCAAGAAGTCCTCACTGGCCTGTTTGATCTAAGGATCCCACTCTTGGCCCTTGAGCTCATTGGTAGTGATGTTCATCTCAGCTGCAAGGGGCTCTTCTAGCATTCCCTCTTCTACTTCATCATATGTGTAGGCTATTTCTCCCAGACTACCTAACTATATCAGTTGCTCAGCTGCTACCTGTTCATCTCCTATATGAATAGGGGATTGAGATGGAGAATACAAAGGTTAACCAGATTGTATTTCTTTTCCCATTCTCTGCTTCTTTGGGCTATCTTGGATGTCAATGACATCTTGTATCTTCCTCTTTCCTTTAGAGGTAGAGGGCTCCCCTATTGTAGGCATCAACACACTATAATTGGACTTCTTATGCAAGGTATAGTCACCAGGAGGGATTGTTCTAGTGGATGCAGACCTACTTAGAACCATTCTTGCCTTTTCAGGGTTGTTTTTAATTACAACTTCCCTCTTTTCTTTCAAAGTCTGCATTACATCCTCCAAACAAAGAATTAGGAACTTTATTTTCTCCTCAAAAGGGTGAAAGCTAGACAATGGGTCATAGCTAGTATCAAACTGATGTACAAAGTCTAAGGCCTTTTTATAAGCCACCCACTTTTCCTTCCTCAGCTCCTATTCATCTAGATCAAACTCATTTCTAATGAGGTCTTTAGGAAACTGGAATTGATGCGGTCTACCTCTACATATTGCCCTCTTTCTAAACATGCCATTGAAGAAATCTTCAGGATCAATACACCTCGACACTGCAGTTGACAAATGATAAGGTTTAAGAAAATCCTCAAAACAGTTCCAACCTCCCTTGGTTATTACAACCTGGTGGGCTATAGTAACCATAGGGAAAATAGTCCCTTTATCCCTGCCTGTTAGCTCTGCCTCTTGCACACTACCAATTTTTCTGAGGACTTCTGCAGTTCCCACTTTGAGAGGGACCTGATAGGGCAATAAAAATGGAGTGCCTCTAAAACCAAATATTCTGAAAACTATGGAGACAAGGTACAAGTAAATATCACCCCAATTATGGACAATTTTTATATTTTTTGAAAATTCTTTTGGTCTAATAAATTCCAAAAGAACCTTGGGGACTCTTGGATTTTTTGAACAGAGGAGAGTCCTAATCTTTGATGCAAAACATTTATCAAACTTTAAGAAACTAGCATCATTTCTGTCCCATGACAACACTATACTCCATAATTGCAATGGCATCTTTTCTCCATCTTTCTCTTTTTCAAGGTCCATTCCATTTGCAAAATAATCACCACCCTTGAATAAAAATAGATGCATGAGGAGGGAATACCATCCAAAAGGCCTATCCACTTTCCCATTCTTTATTCCTATCAATCCTTCATGGATAACATCAGTAATAAAGGAAGATAATCAAAGGTTACTGCAAGAGAAGGATTCAAAATCTGAGCAATTAGCATGTAATGATTGGGCATATTTGCCTTAACATCCTCTCCTTAAATCTGGTAAAGTGACTAATACAATCCCATAGCCTTAGGGGTGAACAAATTCAATGAGAAGGGCTCTTCAGTGTTGGTTCCTACAACTATCAACCCACCTATCTTCACAAAGAATTCTTTAAGAGGTCCATTTCTAAGGTTTTTCCTCTGCACACTGTATACCTGAGCTAATGATTTGAAATTAATAGGTTCTAGAAAATTAGTAAACTCATTAAGCCCAAAAGCACTTCTAAATTCCTCATTATTGATTTCAATGAGGGCCTTCCCATTTATATCCCTAATGCCCCTTGTGACTGGATCATAATTATGTGCAATCTGAGTTAGGAGATCCATATCCATGAATACTCCTGGAACTACCAATTTTCCCACATCTAACTCCCAGATATTGTTCTGCGGGGCTGGGGAATTTCTCATGCCAAATCCAACTTTGAACAACCCCAACCTAGACAACCCAACCTTTTTTTCTCTCAACCAGTTACCCTTATCATATAACCCCTCTCCTATTTTCAAATGAGGAGCTCTTGGCACTAGTTCTTTCACCTTTGATGCCAGATTACTTGACAATGTCAACTGTTCAAGAAAATCATCACAAATGGCCCTTTCCTGGTAATTAACTTTTCCTGAGAATTCTCTCTTAGGTGCCATCTTAAAATATGCAATAAATTTAACTATGACCCCCAACTAGTTCTGTGACAAATTAAGACCTCAATTAAAACACACTGCTAAGAAATTGCCAAACAAGAGTACAAGAAAACTTGTTTTTAGCTTGAAGGAATCTGCTTTGCAATTGAATGAATTTTCTCTGTATTTGAAGAAAATAGCTTTGCAACCGCTTTCTCTGCAACAATTCTTTAGAATGATACCTTCATCCGATTGATATGAGATCATCTATGGTACTCAAGCTCTTAACTGCAACATTGATACCGCATGGTTCGGCCATCCCTTCAGAATTGAATTCATGAGAGAATTCAAAAATTTTGCTCGAATGGGTCACAACATGTTTGCACATTTTTTCCTTCCGCTCTTTCACCAATTCGCAGAGCATAACCTTCGACCAATTTTGTCAAACAAAATCATGCCAACCGTCTGATAAAATGAAACTTGATCAGTCTTTATACTAACTTAACAACTTTGCCTTAGCATCGGGCCCTACCTCCTTTTCGCCATTTCGCGGGCTTGATCCTCCGAGCACTTTTCTTTCACGAAGCTACACTAGGCATTGGATGGAACTTTAACTACTTGGTGTTTAACTCTTACCGAGACCGTCAGCTTCTTCATTAATCGTCCCTCTATCTTGATGGCTAACAGTCTTTCGCTATTTTTCATAGCTTAAACCGCTTTCAACTTTGGGCCATGAAACAACACAAAGCATTGGATCAAATCAGACATGACCATCCTTTAAGTGAGACGTTTATGCTTGCTTCACTTATGCCACTCTTTCACTAGTTACCGAATACCATGTGGCACTCAACCATTAGCTTTGGAAAACTCTTCGAGTTTAGTTCAAAGTCAGCCACGTGTCTTTCCCTTATAACTGTCGGTTATACCTTGGCGGGCCCTCAATTTTTTTTGAAACTACGTTTCAATCAACATGACACCATCTAGCATTACACCTGGATGAACCTTCTCTTCCTTTTTCTATTTCATGAAGCATATCCTTCGGTTGGTTCGCAGCCACGAAACAATGTGAGCCCTTAGATTGAATCGGAGTTGATTCCCTTTTAACTTCATGCTTTATCTATCCTTGGGGCCCCAAAACCTTTTCGCTACTTCTCTGTTTTTAAAACATGAGCATTTTACCTTCGCGAATACATGCAGACCGTTATATTATACTTAACTTGCTCAATGCTTAACAACTTAACTGAATCTGGCAGACGCGGGCCCTCTGACTCAACTCCATCCACCTAGCATCTAGTCATTTCTGAACTGACATATCAACCTTTCATTCGCTAAGAGGGCACATCTGATTCCACCTCATCCTTGCCACCTGTATCTGCCAGGTCACTTTTTATCCCGTGGCATGACTCACCTCTGGGACCCACCTTTTAATCCTTAGATCTGACTTGCTGACTATTTTGACCTTCTGCCACGTGCCATCATCTTACTCGCCATCTTGACTGACTGGACTACCTACTTGGAGCACCATGTCATTTCGCTACTTCGCGAAAGCTAACTATCAAGCATCTTCCTCCTACAAAGATGCACTAACCGTCAGATCAAATGAGACTTGCGCATCTATTATGCTCTTATTAAAACTCCCTTTTCATGGGCTGGAAAACCTTTTTGCTATTTCATGGGGCATAACACATGAGCATCTATCAGCCATGAAACAGTGCGAACTATCCGATCAAATGAAACTTGATCACCCTTTAGCCGTTTGAAAAGTCTCCACTATCGGGTCCCGCGAAGCATTTTTACCATTTCGTGAAGGTATTTCACTTGCTAGTTTCGGCTGCGAACTAACGCCAGCCGTTAGATCTTGAATGAGATGAAGCCCTTTTAAACTGGACCAAATGTGCACCATTGAACACGCTTTTCCCTTTCACCATTTTGTGAGTCTTAAAACATGCGCAACTTCACCTAACAAAATAGCGAAAACTATAGATCCATCTGAGAGCTGCGTGCAACTTACTGGGCCCTACAACATTAGGAAGAAAAGACATAAGGCATAAATTTTTACGATTAATTCAACAACCACCTAGGCAACACCTCATACGACCCCAAGACCCATTACTTAAGTGGATAAAGTAATGCAAGAATAGAAACCAGAGGGTTTTTGATCAGACATTGAGTGATTTAAAATTAAAACCCTAAACCCTTGAGACCTAACACAGACTTGAAGCAGTTGATAGTGTGTCTGACTCAAAATTTCAAAAACTTCACCAATTATGGGAAAAGAAAACCCCTTTCTTAAATAGTGATAACAAGGGGATCATCTTCATAAAATGGATTATCTTTATATGAAAAGGGTTGCCCTTTGCCTTTGGCATCTTTCTTACAAGAATTCCTAGTTTGAATAGGCATTTTTATTGATTGGTGTGACCTAAAGCTGTTTGTGATGCAGAAGTCAAGATCAAATTCAGAGCTAGTTGTTCAATTTAATGTATTGGTTGAGAGAAGCAATTAAGATTTAGTCTAGTTTCAGGAATGATCTATCCTATATAAGACGTTTATCTAAGTTAATCTGAGAGAAGTGACTAAGACTCAGTCTAGTTTAAGGAAAGATCTATCCTGTATAATATGTTATCTAAGTGACTTAGGTTTGATATGTAGTTGATTGAACTAGTTGAAAGACGATTGACAAAATCATGCAACACAAATGGCAGAGGTATACTATTTTGATCTGTTTATGCTCAGCATGATGATAACTAGTTTTATGCTCATTGTAGACTATTTTAGGTAAGTTTTGATTGTTCTAGACTGATAAAATCAAAGATTCATACAACAGATTTAGCAGGACCAGACAACAATTCAATAGTTTCAAGACAACAACAACAGTGTTTCGTACGAGTTGCTGCCTAGTACCATACGACAGATGGGTATGTCTAGAATGACAAACTGTTCAATGTAATGTTTTATCATACGACATAGGAATAAAGCTCATAGGACAATTCTTAGAAGTGGACGACAGACAATTAGGATTCCTACGAGATAGGATTGAAGATAAAATGACAGACTGTTAGGATTGATGAAGTTTTGTATGACACAAAATATGAACTAGGACGATAAATCAGAAGACTCGTAAGACTGTTTGCTGGATAGAGGTAAAATTATGAGTTTTCAATGACTGAGTATGACCAGATTTGAGATGGACTGAGTTTTTGATCGTTGACTAATGGTGAGCAGTTTAGAGGTAGACAGAGTTTTTGATAGCTAAGGTATACTAGTTTGTGACACAGACAGTTTTGACTAGGATAGACTAATTTTGGACAGACTTTCGACTGGGATAGACTAGTTTTGGACACAGACAAAGTTTTTGATCACTGAGTTATTTCTTGTTTTCTCCAATTTTGGTATTTCAATTTCAGTTTCAGGGATGAAAACAGAGAAGACATGTAATATGAATAATAAATCCAATCACAACATGTGAACCCTATGAAAATTGGTGAGAGAAGAAAACCTTTGCTTGTAGACTCAGGTACACACCCAATAGCTAATCAAAATATGGCCACTGAGTCTCACGCAATGGATTCTCAACACCGTATTAGCCGACTCCAAATCCTAATGGGGGCATGAAATGACGAGTATCTTGGGAGAGTTACTATCTCTCTTGCACAAAGATTATCCCCTATTTCGGAGGTGAACTGGGTAGCTTCTAATTTGAATTGGAACTAGTAAGGGGTCCGTTCGATGCGTCGAGGTATAAACTCAATTAAGAGGTCCTCCAACCTTGAAAACCAAGGTTTAATATACCTGAAGGTACTGAGGAGAGCTATTCCCAAGCACTATCATTGACTTGATTTTCATCAAATCACGTTTATTTTATAGTGGGTTGGACTACTTGGTGTTTAGCCATTCCCACTTGGGTCATTCCCCTATCACTGGTCGTAATGGTTTTAAGAGTTATTAGCTCCTCGAGAGGGCAGGCCCGCTAAAGATGAACAAATCTCAAACTTAAAGAAAACACCTCAAGGGTCTAGATTTCTAATTGTCTATACAGACAAGAGCATACTCTCCTACCTCTCAGAATTTACTTAAAACACAAAATATAGATTTGTTCTTTAACCAGATAGCAAGTTAGGTGCCTAAAAATGAATTTAAAGAATACACGATGTTTGGTCGATTCTTCTCAGGCAACCTACAAAGACAATGAATCAGTAGTCATCTTGTCTTTGTGTGACAATCATATTCTTCGATAAGAGTTCTGCAAAAAATTGATTAGGTTGTGAAAATTTCTCAAATAAATAGATAACTAGCCAGGGTCAGCGTCAGTATAATCAATAGAAAACTGGAAGAATGAAATTTTCTTTTTAACTAGGAAAATACAGAATCGTATGATAATTCCTACCAGATCGTATGATAAACTGTACCAGATCGTACGACATCTATAGTTTGTCATTCAGGCATATGGGAAATGTCGTACGACAATTCGTAGAAACTGTACGGACGAAAATCTGAAAAGTAAAAAATTAGAAAAAAATAAAAATAAACAGTGAGTCTTGGAGGCCGAAAAAAAGTAGTCTTCTGCCCCACGGTGGGTGCCAAAAATGTGGTGTGTGAAAAAGTGAAATAAGGTCTGATAGCTGCAAGCACAACACTTCAATTAAGTCATTACATGTATGGTTAGTAAATCAATAATCAATAAATAATAAACCATAACAAAGCGACTAATTGCCTTCTAAAAGATGTGAGTATAAGATTGCTCTCAGATTTTTATAAGCAATACCAGTGACTAGACTACACCAAGATGAAGGATTTAAGTTATATGAGCATGATATTAAACTATAGAGATGCAAGATGGATGAATGACTCAAGCAATAATTATTCAAGCCATATGGATTCAAGCAATAATGAATAAACTAAATATGCAAAAAAGCTAAACTAAGATGCAATAATCTCAAAAAAAGAAAGCACAATATCTCCAATGACTCCAGAGAAAAATCAGCATAATAATAATCTCCAAGGTATTTCTCAAGTATCTTTGGGGTGATTTGAATGAGAGCTAAAGGCCGAATTTATAGAAATTCACAAGAGAGATCAAGAAAAAGAACAATTTAGAATTAATTGAAATAATTGAGAAATCAGGTTCAGTTAACCTTGAGATAGATTTCAATTATAGTTTAATTGAAATGCATTCAAATATGAAGTTCAAGCTACATTAGAAATAAGAATTAATTAATTCCATGCATTTGTGATAAAAATAGATAATTCTTTGATTTATTCAAGAAAGAGTCTTTTCAATGCAACTGAACTTCTTTTTCTCAAAAGCTTGGAGTTCTAATTTTAGAGAATGATTAATAATTCAATTAATTGTTTTTATGATTTCAAGTTCTCAATTTAGAAGAAAGAAATAATATCTCAAGTTTGATTTCTCTCTCAATTTAATTCTTTTATTTTATTGTCAATTTAACTCTTTCTTTGTGATTAATTCCTCTTTTGTAATAAATTAATTCCTTTTTTAGATGATTAAATGGCAAATTTATTAATTAATTAAATATGCTAGGATATTTAATAAATTAAATAGGATAATTGATCAAAATGATATTATTGGAATGATTCAATTAATTAAATAAATATTTAATTAATATTGAGTAATTGATTTGCCATGTAACATTTGATGATTAAAGGATTAATTAATGTGCTCAAGATTGATTTAATTGCCTTTGGTTAGGACCTTGGTGATGTTGTCTAGATTAGGGGCTCATGGTTTAAATGACCAATTTTAGGGTATTATAGGAAGCATTCCTAAAGAAGCCATAAGAACATACCATTGTAAGAAATGATATTCACATATGAAAATGCAGCCCCTAAAGGAAATAATGATAAATGAGATAGAAAGAAAGAGAAAGGAGCGAAATCCTTGCCCCCCAAGTGAGAAGAACAAGGTGAAGCGTTACACATCTTCTAATGGTGATTATTTTCAAGGGATATGCCTTCCTAATGGAACAAATCCTCTCAAGGAAGGAACATGTACTTCACAAGAGATCATTCCATGCTAGGGGGCATATCATAGTTGTGAATAACCGAAACCATAAAAGAGGTAAGTTTTTCTAGAGAATGAAGGCAAGACTAGAACAAGTGGACTACTCATTAAAGATGCTCCTTTCCAAGCAAAGAGGAAAACCAAAGAACAATTATATTCTCACATAAGAATAACTCTATCAAAGAAAGGAGATCTAATAATGAATAATGCACAAAGATAGAGATAAATCCATAGAAAGAAGAAGGAAAGTGAACTTCATGTTGCTACCCCAAGGTATTTAAAATTGAAATAACACCACGAAAAATAATAAAGAGCCCCCAATTAAGTTGGCTACCTATGTCATAGGGTGAAGAGCAACACGAAGATAAAAGAAGTGTTAAGGCACTATGTTTTTCCCAATAAATACAACTAGATCTATTGTAAGACAAATTTGTGCAAGATCATATTGCTTTTGAACAAATTTCTTAAATGTATGACATTTTCCAAGAGAATGTGAATATGAATCATGGAAAATGCAATATTCGTCACCTTTCACTTTCTCAAGATTGTTGTTCTTATTTTTAGGAGGAA